>NW_013812303.1:0-493 GCF_000517525.1 Limulus polyphemus
GTTAAATCTTGTGTCTTCTTATTGAAAGTACACAGTATCGTTAAATCTTGTGTCTTCTTATTGAAAGTACACAGTATCGTTAAATCTTGTGTCTTCTTATTAACAGTAAACATTTTGTTAAATTCTTGTGTCTTCTTATTGACAGGACACGATTATTGTTAAATCTTGTGTTCTTCTTATTGACAGTACACAGTATCGTTAAATCTTGTGTCTTTTTATAGATAGTACACAGTTTTGCTAAATCGTGTGTCTTCTTATTGACAGTACACAGTTTTGTAAATCTTGTGTCTTCTTATTGACAGTACACAGTATTGTTAAAACTTGTGTCTTCTTATTGAAAGTACACAGTATCGATAAATTTTGTGTCTTCTTAATGACAGTATATATTTTGTTAAATCTTGTGTCTTCTTATTGACAGGACACATTATTGTTAAATCTTGTGTTTCCTTACTGACAGTACACATTATCGTCGAATACTGTTTCTTCTTATTGA
>NW_013812304.1:0-502 GCF_000517525.1 Limulus polyphemus
GTAATTTTTACTTCTTCATATTTATTTAATACATTTTTATACTTATCACAAAATATTTTAATAATTATATTTAAAGTTTCTTTACTAAATCCATTTACTATTAATTTTTGCATCAATATTTCAACATTGAAAATGAAATATTGTAATTTATTACACTTTTTACAATATCTGAATAATTGTGAAGTTATAATGCTTATAACAAAGGAATATGGAACATTACTATTAAAAGAGGGTAAGCCCTATATTGGAAAAGAAAAATGTTTTCTTTTATCAAAAACATTTAGATTGATATCATTATCAATTTTTTTTAAATTTCTAGATCTAAATAACGTGTCTCTATGTCCGAAATTGAAGTATTTCCAGTTTATAATTCTACCGGATAAACAGTGATATGATGCGAATTTGCGTTGTAATTTAGAATACTATTAGTAAACTTTTTAATCAAATTCATCTAACCTGATTTGACCCTCGTGGTAATTCTCGGTACATAAGCAGCCCAATC
>NW_013812305.1:0-532 GCF_000517525.1 Limulus polyphemus
GTCCTCTTAAACACCTTACACATTTGCATACGTTTTCCCATTAAGATGGTGTTGCAGCGAACGAAAATGATAACCTGATGGTGCCATATCTGCAGAATATTGTGGGTGGGTGGGGGAGAACTTTCCAACCCAACTCCAAACTGCCACATGTGGACGTGTGTTGTCGTGAAGAAGAAGAACACCTTTCCCGTTGACGAATGAAGGGCGTTTCTGATAAGGGGCTTGATTTAAACGTTCCAGTTGCTGACTATAGATATCTGCATTGACAGTTCACTGTGGATTGAGGAGTTCGAAATGAATTACTTCTTTGATGTCCCACCAAATGCAAAACACCACTTTCTGCGGATGGAGTCCAGATGTTTGGGTCTGAAGTGGTTTTTGTCTAGAACTAGGCCATTGTTTTTGGCGTTTAATATTCGCATAGATAATCCATTTTTCATCACCGATGACAATTCTGTCCAAAAATGGTTTCACGCGCATTACGCGCCAGAAGAGACGAAGCAACGTTCACACGTTGGAAACGATGATCATT
>NW_013812306.1:0-494 GCF_000517525.1 Limulus polyphemus
TTGTGGTGACTGTTGGAGAGTTTTTCAACAATAGCTGGTGGAAATGTATTGGTGTGAATGAAGGAATGCTTTATGTGGTTGATTTCTTCATCTATGTAGTCAGTTGAACAGAGTCTTGTGGCTGTGTTTATGAGGTTTTTCAGTGTATTGAGTTTTTATCTGGTGTCCTGAGCGGAATTCCAGGGGATGTAGAGGCCGATGTGTGTGTGTTCTTACGGTGAACTTTGGTTTTAAACTGTATGTCCGATTTAATAATGTTGAGGTTACGAAAAGATAACTGTTTATTGTTTTCGTGTTCTTTGGTAAATTTGATGTTTGGAAAAAACAAAATAATCAAGGAATCCATCTTAATTGAACAAAACAGCCATACTCTAAACCAACACCCTTGGGTGCCAAGAATCTCTTTTAAGTCGTACATCAGTATCCAGTCATGTGACATCTTTGTTCCATACTGTATATATATATATATATATATATATATATATATATATATA
>NW_013812307.1:0-495 GCF_000517525.1 Limulus polyphemus
TTGTAAGTGACCATGGTGTGCAAACTGATCCTGACAAGGTGAAAGCAGTGCGTGATTGGCCAACACCAGACAGTGTGGGAGAGCTAAGAAGTTTCTTGGGACTCTGTACTTACTACCGGAAGTTTGTGAAGGACTTTGCAACTATAGCTGCTCCACTACATGATTTGACTAAAAAAGGCCAAAAGTTTGAATGGACAGTTTCTTGCCAGCATTCTTTCAAGACGTTGGCCTCCACTCCACTTTTAAAGCTTCCAAATCCCTCACTGCCGTACATACTGGATTGTGATGCTAATAATGTCGGAATTGGAGGAGTGTTGTCTCAGAAAGTGGGTGAAAACGAACATGTGGTAGCTACTTCAGTAGGGTCCTGAGTCGACTAGAGAGGAACTACTGTGTAACACGGAGGGAACTCCTTGCTATAGTAAAGAGTCTGAAATATTTCCATCCTTACCTCTATGGGGCTAGGTTTACCATCAGGACAGACCATGCTGCATT
>NW_013812308.1:0-494 GCF_000517525.1 Limulus polyphemus
AAAGTGGTTGAGGTGTGTGGAGAGAGACAAACAACATGTTGGTGAAACTGGTTGAGGTGTGTGGAGAAAGACAAATAATATGTTGCTGAAACTGGTTGAGGTGTGTGGAGAAAGACAAATAATATGTTGGTGAAACTGGTTGAGGTGTGTGGAGAGGGACAAACAACGTGTTGGTGAAACTAGTGGAGGTGTGTGGAGAGAGACAAACAATATGTTGGTGAAACAAGTGGAGGTGTGTGGAGAGGGACAAACAATATGTTGGTGAAACTAGTGGAGGTGCGTGGAGAGAGACAAACAATATGTTGGTGAAACTGGTTGAGGTGTGTGGAGAGAGACAAACAATATGTTGGTGAAACTGGTTGAGGTGTGTAGAGAGGGACAAACAATATGTTGGTGAAACTAGTGGAGGTGTGTGGAGAGAGACAAACAACGTGTTGGTGAAACTAGTGGAGGTGTGTGGAGAGGGTACAAATAACATGTTGGTGAAACTGGTT
>NW_013812309.1:0-489 GCF_000517525.1 Limulus polyphemus
TCTTATACCGTAGAAAGTATAACCTAAACAGTAGAACTGTCTTATACCGTAGAAAGTATAACCTAAACAGTAGAACTGTGTCTTATACTGTAGAAAGTATGTCCTAAACAGTTGAACTGTGTCTTATACTGTATAAAGTATAACCTAAACAGTAGAACTGTCTTATACTGTATAAAGTATAACCTAAACAGTAGAACTGTCTTATACCGTAGAAAGTATAACCTAAACAGTAGAACTGTCTTATACCGTAGAAAGTATAACCTAAACAGTAGAACTGTCTTATACCGTAGAAAGTATAACCTAAACAGTAGAACTGTGTCTTATACTGTAGAAAGTATGTCCTAAACAGTAGAACTGTGTCTTATACTGTATAAAGTATAACCTAAACAGTAGAACTGTCTTATACCGTAGAAAGTATAACCTAAACAGTAGAACTGTCTTATACCGTAGAAAGTATGTCCTAAACAGTAGAACTGTCTTATACTGTAG
>NW_013812310.1:0-669 GCF_000517525.1 Limulus polyphemus
GGTGCTTTCCCATCAAATTCCTGTGGCTTCCTTCGCACTGGATCACTCCTATTACTGACATTCATATCTGGGATGTGACTTCTAACGGGACTGAATATGTCTGCATTAGGGTTTAGCTGCGACTCTGTAAGGGGCTTGTCATTGTCTGGGGCTGATTAAGTCGATGGTCAATGTATCCTCCTTGTGTAACACACAACAAATCGTTCTTTAACGTATCTAATTCGCTTTTAAATTTACTGATGTTTTCCATTTGTACTTCCTGTAACTGTTGGAGACTTTCTTCCTGTTTCCTTTCTTGTTCCAGTTGCCACTGCTGTAATTTTTCTTCTTGTTTATTTTCTTTCTCCTCCAACCACTGCTGTAATCTCTCTTGTTTATTTTGTTGTTCGAGCTGCCACTGTTGCAGGTTTTCTTGCCACTGCTGTTGTCTCTCTTCTTGTTTCTTTTCTTTTTCCTCCAACAACTGCTGTAATCTCTCTTGTTGTTTAATTTCTCGTTCGAGCTGTCCACTGTTGCAGGTTTTCTTGCAAATGCTGTAATCTCTCTTCTTGTTTCTGTTCTTTTTCCTCCAACAACTGCTGTAATCTCTCTTCTTGTTTAATTTCTCGTTGATCTTGTTTCTTTTCTTTTTCCTCTAACAACTCTTGTAATTTCTATTCTCATTCTTCT
>NW_013812311.1:0-493 GCF_000517525.1 Limulus polyphemus
GACAGTACACAGTACTGTTAAATCTTTTGTCTACTTATTGACAGTACACAGTATTGTTAAATCTTGTGTCTTTTTATTGACAGTACACAGTATTGTTAAGTCTTGTGTCTTCTTATTACAGTACATATTTTTATTTTTTATGTCTTCTTATTGACACTACACAGTATTGTTAAATCTTGTGTCTTCTTTTTGAATGTACACAGTATTGTTAAATCTTGTGTCTTCTTATTGACAGTACACAGTATTGTTAAATATTTTGTATTCTTATTTACAGAACACAGTATTGTTAAATCTTGTGTCTACTTATTGACAGAACACAGTATTGTTAAATCTTCTGTCTTCTTATTGACAGTACACAGTATTGTCAAATCTTGTGTCTTCTTATTGACAGTACACAGTATCGTTAAATCGTGTGGCTTGTCAGTGATAGTACACAGTGTTGTTAAATCGTGTGGCTTGTTAGTTATAGTACACAGTATCGTTAAATCGAGTG
>NW_013812312.1:0-530 GCF_000517525.1 Limulus polyphemus
TTGTGTCTTCTTATTGACAGTACACAGTATCGTTAAATCTTGTGTCATTTTATTGATAGTATACAGTATTGTTAAATGTTGTGTCTTCTTATTGACAGTACACAGTATTGTTAAATCTTCTGTCTTCTTATTGACAGGACACATTATTTTAAATATTGTGTTTTCTTACTGACAGTACACATTATCGTTAAATGTTGTGTCTTCTTATTCACAGTACAGAGTATCGTTAAATCTTGTGTCTTCTTATTGACAGTACACAGTATTTATAAATCTTGTGTCTTCTTATTGACAGTACACAGTATTGTTAAATCTTGTGTCTTCTTATTGACAGGACACATTATTTTAAATCTTGTGTCTTCTTATTCAGAATACAGAGTATCGTTTAATCTTGTGTCTTCTTATTGATAGTACACAGTATTTATAAATCTTGTGTCTTCTTATTGATAGTACACAGTATTTATAAATCTTGTGTCTTCTTATTGGCAGTACACAGTATTGTTAAATCTTGTGTCTCCTTATTGACAGGACAC
>NW_013812313.1:0-493 GCF_000517525.1 Limulus polyphemus
ATTGGATGCTAACTTTTGGGGTGAAAAAGCTAGGTACCCTTAAAACTGTACTATGTTATGCTTACTTCACAGATATATTCCACCGCTCACACTCAAATTCCCAATATATTCCGCCGCTCACACTCAAATTCCCAATATATTCTGCCTATCACACTCAAATTCCCTATATATTCAGCCACTCACACTCAAATTCCCTATATATTCAGCCGCGCACACTCAAATACCCTATATATTCCACCGCTTACATTCAATTTCCCTATATATTCCACCACTTCTATATAAATATACTAGTACTGTCTGTTGTATGTCCATGTAACTACTTTTATATAAATATACTAGTACTGTCTGTTGTATGTACATGTAACTACTTCTATATAAACATACTAGTACTGTCTGTTGTATGTACATGTAACTACTTCTATATAATTATACTAGTACTAGTCTGTTGTATTTCCTATGTAACTACTTACTATATAATATAATAGTACTGTCT
>NW_013812314.1:0-924 GCF_000517525.1 Limulus polyphemus
TAAGTTACATTATTATTACCGATATAAATACAGCTTTTAGTTGCTTTATTACCGATTATAAATATAGCTTTAAGTTACATTATTAACGATTATAATTATAATTCTAAGTTACATTATTAAAGAATATAAATAGAGCTTTAAGTTACATTATTACCGATTATAAATATAGTTTTAAGTTACATTAATAACGTTTATAAACATAGCTTTAACTTACATTACTACCGAATATAAATACAGCTTTAAGTTATATTATTACCGATTATAAATATAGCTTTAAGTTACATTATTAACGATTATAGATATAGCTTGAAGTTACATTAATAACGATTATAAATATAGCTTTAACTTACATTATTACCGAATATAAATACAGCTATAAGTTATATTATTACCGATTATAAATATAGTTTAAGTTACATTATTAACGATTATAAATATAGCTTGAAGTTACATTATTAACAATTATAAATATAGCTTTAAGGTACATTAATAACGATTATAAATATAGCTTTAACTTACATTATTACCGAATATAAATACAGCTGTAAGTTACGTTATTATTACCGATTATAAATATAGCTTTAAGTTACATTATTACCGATTATAAATATAGTTTTAAGTTACATTAATAACGTTTATAAACATAGCTTTAACTTACATTATTACCGAATATAAATACAGCTATAAGTTATATTATTACCGATTATAAATATAGTTTAAGTTACATTATTAACGATTATAAATATAGCTTGAAGTTACATTAATAACGATTATAAATATAGATTTAACTTACATTATTACCGAATATAAATACAGCTTAAGTTACATTATTACCGAGTATAAATACAGCTTTAAGTTACATTATTACCAAATATAAATACAGCTTTAAGTTACATTATTACTGATTATAAACACAGCTTTAAG
>NW_013812315.1:0-941 GCF_000517525.1 Limulus polyphemus
ATCACAATACATACATTCCCCGGTTTATTTTGTTTGGAAATGTTGTGGATGTTTGTAGTGTAATGTAGATACGGTATTTCAAGTTATTACATTTTTAATGAAAACACGGCAGAAAAAGAATGAGGATTACATTTTTGCTTTCTATGGCGATTTATTTCTATAACTGTATAACGGATATTGTTTTGTTTCAATATCATTTGACCTAAGACTATTTCAAACTGCGCATTAAAAGTGGAACGCTATTTCTGTCTCATGTAGTTAAAGTGCGACAATACTCCGGAAACAGCAAAACTAACTGTGTTGTATGGATCTGAGAGCCACTGGAAGTTAGTTCTTCCGCAAATATTTTATATAACTTGGCCCTTAGAACCGTCGTTCATCTTCATCCCTCGTGCACTCGGTTAGTTGTTAAGGTTCAAATTACTTATTACTTCTGGCTGCACGGTCTTTAAACTAACCTTAAGGTGTGACCTTAACGTACGGTTCGTGCCTACAGACACTAATCATAGTATGTTCTGTAACTCCTTTTGTTGTTCTATTGAATTTCTCTGATTACTTTAAATATAGGATTTATACTTTTCACTATTTGTTGAACCAACTTTATTATCCACTTACTTTATTTTTATATACATGGTACAGCAACAACTAACGTTTATCTCTACGCCCCGCAACTGGATTCTTTAATCATTTATCTCAGATTTTAAGGTAATCGAAAGTATCGCTGAAGGGGCCAATGAATGTGTTTTCGTTAGTCACTAGTCGTTATTAAGGAGAATTTAATAAAAGCTTTGTGTGAAGTGGTGGCGCGCTTTGCAAGGGACAGGATTTGTTTTAATGACGATTTTATTAAAAATGTAGATCAATTTCAGCTTTTTAATTTATTTGACCCCCTTTAACTTTTCTGCCCCCTGTTGTTTTTTTGTTTTGTTTTTTCAAATACA
>NW_013812316.1:0-494 GCF_000517525.1 Limulus polyphemus
CATACAGCCTGGATATCTGCTTCTCTGACCTTCTACTCTCGTCTCCAGGTTTTGGAGTGCCATGCCCTCCGGCTCGCCTTTGGCGTCAAACTTCCTAGTCCCACTTCCGACCTTTATCGCCGTATCAACTTTCCTCACATTCTATTACACCTTCGACAGCTTCTCACTCGCTATGTTAATAAATGTTTTCGTGACCACAATCTCATCTTCTCCGATGTTCTCGCCACCACTGTACCTACTCCAAGAAGCATTTTTGCACCAGCTGATCACCTACTGAACCTCTATGTCATGTCCCTCCCAGCTGACAATCCCGACCACGTCGAGATGCCGATGTCCCCTCTTCTTCCATTTATCTATCCTGATTCATAATACTCGATATACGTATTGCCAGTTCTCACACAATCTCCATTATATGATATAGACTGGTTAGTGTTCACTCATATTTCTCCGGATTGTCTCCTCCATCTGCAAATATCGCGTTTTCCCCATTTTCC
>NW_013812317.1:0-494 GCF_000517525.1 Limulus polyphemus
CAGCTCCAGTCGTGTTAGTCCAGAAGAAGGATGGGACCCAACGTTGCTGTGTGGACTTCAGGGCTCTTAACAGTATAACTGAAAAGGACTCATACTTGTTGTCAAGAATTGATGATACTCTTGATGCCCTAAATGGAGCCAGGTGGTTTTCAACTCTGGACTTAAAGTCGGGTTTCCATCAAGTGCAAATGGCTGAAGAAAATAAACCTAAGACTGCATTTAGTTATGGCCAAGGTCTCTGGCAATATTGTGCGATGCCATTCGGGCTTAGTAATGCTCCAGCAACATTTGAGAGGGTGATGGAAAGAGTACTGGAGGGTCTACAATGGAGGATAGCCCTATTGTACCTGGATGATGTCATTGTGTTTGCAACAACGTTTGATGAGGAAATTCCCCTTCTAGAGGAAGCATTCAAGCGTTTGAAAGCAGAAAACCTCAAACTCCATCCCAAGAAATTCCACTTGTTCCAGAGAGAGGTACTTTAATTGGGTCAC
>NW_013812318.1:0-494 GCF_000517525.1 Limulus polyphemus
GCTGTAACCAAATAACGACTAAAGATGAATATGGGGGTTATAAATTCGGTAACTAGAGTTAATTTTAAGTGTTCCTGGAGTAGTTGTACCAAGTAAAACTAAAGATGAGTATGGTGGTTATAAATTCCATAACTAAAGTTACACCTAGGTGTTCATGGAGTAGTTGTACCAAGTAAGGCTAAAGGCGAGTATATTGGTTATAAATTCGGTAACTAGAGTTGCATCTAGGTATTCGTGGAGTTGTTGTACCAAATAACGCTAAAGAGAGTATGGTGGTGATATATTCTGTAACTAGAGTTACACCTAAGTGTTCATGGAGTAGTTGTACCAAGTAAGGCTAAAGATGAGTATGGTGATTGTAAATTCGGTAACTAGAGTTATACCTAGGTGTTTAAGGAGTAGTTGTACCAAGTAAGGCTAAAGATGAGTATGGGGTTATAAATTCAGTAACTAGAGTTACACCTAGGTGTTCTTGGAGTTGTTGTACCAAATAA
>NW_013812319.1:0-492 GCF_000517525.1 Limulus polyphemus
CGTTCTTTCAAATAATATAATGTATGAACTATTATCAAAAATACCAGTTTTCGGTAAAGGAAAAAAAGACAAGAAATCCCATTACTCGTATTCACACTAAATAGACTGTGTACAAACAGCTATATCGCGTCGTTTATAGTATACAACCAAACAATAACTTGTTGTTATTGGATTATTTATTTACTAAAAAGAAGTAATAATGTAAAATATATAAATAGGTGAAAAAAGTTGTGATTTTTAACGGCGCTATCTTAAACAGTTTGCATTAGATGATGTTCTATTACATATACTTTAGAATTGTATAGATATTGTTGCGTCAGCGAGTAACATGACTACTGTGACGCCACGTTCTAGAACTATCCTGTACCTTGGCGAATGCTCCAGTATTTACTAGATATAGGGTAGTCGGGTATATAAAAGAGGGTGACAACATGACGAGAATAACGTAATGTGTGTGTAGGTAATGAGTAATTGAACTGCGGTCAGAGAGAG
>NW_013812320.1:0-494 GCF_000517525.1 Limulus polyphemus
TTTAAAAATATTCTCCATAGTTCTAGGTCATTTACGGGCTAACTGTAGGTTTTCTATTATTCTAGGTACAAAATGGTTGGTTACCCAAAAGGTTACATCGTCAGAATATTGTGCTATATTGATATGACCTTCATCAGGATTTGGACATGGTACATCATTAGTATATAGACTTAACAATAATGGACTTAATACTGTCCCCTGAGGGACTCCCAATTCGGGAGAATAACTATCAGATGGTTCATTATTTATATATTGATTTATTCTAATTCTATTTTATCTACCTTTTATAAACTTATCTATCCATCTAACCAACGAATAAGGCAGACTAAAATCATGGATTAGTTCATAGACCAGTCCATTATGCCAGATCTTATCGAAAGCTTTTTCGATATCTACTAAAATTGTACCTGTTGGATTTTTATAATTGAATACATCTATTATAGACTCTGTAAGTCTAATTCAGTGATCAGATGTTTGATATTTTTTTCTGACAC
>NW_013812321.1:0-494 GCF_000517525.1 Limulus polyphemus
ATATATATATATATACCCTTGGGTGTTGGTTTAGAGTAGGGTTGTTTTGTTCAATTAAGATGGATTCCTAGATTTTTTGTTTGTTTATGTTTGGCTCTTTGTTTAATATTACTGTGTTTTTAATAAACATACTATGGTTTTCAATGTCAAATATACACTAGACCAACTAAATTCTAAAGCCTTAATGACTAGTTTTGATGTCATGTCACTCTTCACTGAAGTCCACAATAATGAAGCTTGCAATATCACACTCAACCTCTACATCATTAATGACCCCAACAAGTTAATCCACATCCCCAGCACACTTTTTGCTTCTCTCTTAGAATTTACAACAACTAAAACCAACTTCATTTTCAACAACAAACATTTCCTTCAAATAGATGGTTTAAGTATGGGCAATCCTGTTTCACCCATTCTTGCCAATATATTTATTACCCAAATCAAAACACCAGCCATACTTTCTGCATTTCATCCCCCACAGATATGTTGATGGC
>NW_013812322.1:0-496 GCF_000517525.1 Limulus polyphemus
CACAAAGCTACACGAATGGCTATCTGTGCTCTGCCCACGACGGGTATCTAAACCCGGTTTCTAGCGTTGTAAGTCCGCAGACATGCCGCTGTGCCACTGGGGGGGGGGCACGTTGTTTGTAAAGGCATTGCAAATTTAGATTCGTACGTTCAGAAGGCCAAGTTAAAGCTGATAAACGGATGAATATTTTGTCAAAAGTATTAACTTTTCTTGAAGCCTTGAAGGTCCTCACTAAGGGACAACGTAGTTATAGGTCCAACGATTTTTGTTTAGGTTTAGGTAACACTGACCATTAGAACTGGACAGAGTTACATATATGTCACATGCAAAATTAATGTGGCAGATAAAGAAGTACATAACATAAGCTGTTTTAACACCATAACTTCAGTTAGGAATGATAAAAACAAGTGAATATTGATGCACGTGCTCTTTGTGAAAATCCTCATAGCTTGAATTGAAAAAAAATACCAAATTTTCAACAAGATTAACAAACTAT
>NW_013812323.1:0-491 GCF_000517525.1 Limulus polyphemus
TACATAAGTGAAATAGCTCATAGAAAAATATCTATTACACAGAAAATTTCTACCATCTACAATCTTTAACACCGAAACACCACTAAAGCCCTACAATTCCTATCTAGTTGCTACCTGAACCTTACTCAGACACTCCCTTAACCCTACCTAGATATTATTTGAACTCTAACTAGCTACTTTCTGAACTCTACCTAGCTCCCTTAACCCAACCTAGATATTGCCTGAACCTTACCTAGGTACTCCCTGAACCTTACCTATATACTTCCTGAACTTTACCTAACTACTCCCTGAACCATACCTAGATACTGTTTGAAACATATCTAACTACTCCCTGAACCATACCTAGGTAGTTCCTGAACTTTACCTAACTACTCCCTGAACCATACCTAGATACTGTTTGAAACATATCTAACTACTCCCTGAACCTTACCTATATACTTCCTGAACTTTACCTAACTACTCCCTGAACCTTACCTATATATATACTTCCC
>NW_013812324.1:0-494 GCF_000517525.1 Limulus polyphemus
TGATAATTCATGAGGCCAGGAAAGTAGCAAAACAACGAGGGATACAGAACTTTGCAGGAACAGAAGATTGGTGTTATAGGTTTATGAAACGGCAGGGTTTATCAATGTGTACAAAAACACCCATTGCACAGAAAATGCCTGCTGATTATGAAGAAAAATATTAGAATTTTATAGATTTGTTATAAATGCACAAAAGAAAATTTGTTTTGAACTGGGCCAATTAGGGAACATGGACGAAGTTCCACTCACATTTGATGTACCATCCAACAGGACAGTGGCTGTCAGAGGGTCTAAAACGGTCTCAATAAAAACCACTGGCCTTGAAAAAACCCACTATACAGCAGTTCTGACCTATTGTGCTGATGACACACAATTGCCACCTCTCTTGATATTTAAAAGAAAAACCTAGCCTAAAGATAAAATTCCAACAAGTATATTTGTTCATGTCCACCATAAAGGCTGGATGGACGAAAATGGAATGAAACTGTGGTTAC
>NW_013812325.1:0-494 GCF_000517525.1 Limulus polyphemus
TTTCTCTTCTAACCACTGCTGAAGTCTCTCTTGTTTATTTTCTCGTTCTTCTTGTTTCTTTTCTTTTTCCTCCAACAACTGCTGTAATCTCTCTTGTGTATTTTGCTGTACGAGCTGCAACTGTTGCAGGTTTTCTTGCCACTGCTGTTGTCGCTCTTCTTGTTTCTTTTCTTTCTCCTCCAATCATGGCTGTAGTATTTTTTCTTGTTTATTTTCTCGTTCTTCTTGTTTCTTTTGCTGTTCTTGTATTGCTGCTATCAAATTTGCTAAGTCGTAGTTTGATTTGTCACTTCTCGTTTCCATTTTTTTATTTCTGTCCCACACTCTGACACCAATTTGTTATGTATCTGCTTGTTTGATAATTCCGGTAAAATACTTTTGGAGGAACTTCAGCGATAGAAGTCCTTTCTTGATTAAACCCGTTTATACTTCCTTGATACAAACTATTAATACACAGTAATTCCACAGTCGATACGTTTCTCGTCACTTTAAAC
>NW_013812326.1:0-494 GCF_000517525.1 Limulus polyphemus
GTGCTGGAAACAGGTACATTTGTGTGATGATGGATTATTTCACCAAGTGGCCTGAGGCATATGTCAATACCAAATCAGGAAGCTACAACTGTAGCTTCGGCTATTAGTGATTTCTTCTTCAGGTTTGGTATACCATACGAACTGCATTCAGATCTAGGCCATAACTTTGAATCAGCTGTGTTCCATGAATGCTGCAAGATGTTTGGCATACGAAAGACCAGAACAACGGCACTTCACCCACAGTCTGATGGGATGGTAGAAAAGTACAACTGGACACTGGGACAGGAATTGGCAACGTTTAATAATACCCGCCAAGATGACTGGGATGTATTACTCCCTCCTCTGTTGATGGCCTATAGAACAGCAAAGCATGAAGCCACAGGATACACTCCAGCAAAGTTGATGTTTGGTCGGGAACTTCGGTTGCCAGTGGATCTGTTAACAGGTCGCCCACCTTACGAGGAGTTGCCTGAAAATGTGTCAGAGTTCGTGAA
>NW_013812327.1:0-494 GCF_000517525.1 Limulus polyphemus
TAAATTACTTAAATTTGTGACAAAATTCGTTTCTAAAAAAGTATATGAACATGAGATTGCAAGTCATTAAATGTTCTGTATCATCATTTATTTGAAAACATTGTTTTAAAGAATTAACTTGAATTGAAATATTACAAACTAGCTGGAGTACCCGTCCTCTGGACGGAAGTTATGTAAATTCGAGATTAATGAAATATTATCTTAGAACATAAAATGTTGCTTCCCTTATATGTGGCCCGGCATGGCCAGGTGGTTAGGGCGCTTGACTCACAATCTGAGGGTCGCCGGTTCAAATCCTCGTCCCACCATACATGCTCGCCCTTTCAGCCGTGGGGGCGTTATAAAGTGATTACCAACTATTCGTTGGTAAAAGAGTAGCCCAAGAGTTGGCGGTGGATGGTGATGACTAGCTGCCTTCCCTCTAATCTTACACTGCTAAATTATGGATGGCTAGCGCAGATAGATCT
Source organism: Limulus polyphemus (assembly GCF_000517525.1). Taxonomy (NCBI): domain Eukaryota; kingdom Metazoa; phylum Arthropoda; class Merostomata; order Xiphosura; family Limulidae; genus Limulus; species Limulus polyphemus. The sequence continues at coordinate 468 of NW_013812327.1, forward strand.
CGTGTAGCTTTGCGCGAAATTCAAAAC
>NW_013812328.1:0-492 GCF_000517525.1 Limulus polyphemus
AAGGTAATAAGGACCATATTTGTGGTGATTCAGTAAGGTAATAAGGACCATATTTGTGGTGATTCAGTAAGGTAATAAGGACCATATTTGTGGTGATTCAGTAAGGTAATAAGGACCATATTTGTGGTGATTCAGTAAGGTAATAAAGACCATATTTGTGGTGATTCAGTAAGGTAATAAGGACCATATTTGTGGTGATTCAGTAAGGTAATTGTTTGTTTTGAATTTCTCACAAAGCTACACGAGGGCTATCTGCGCTAGCTGTCCCTAATTTATCAGTGTAAGACTAGAGGGTCATCACCACCCACCGCCAACTCTTGGGCTACTCTTTTACCAACGAATAGTGGGATTGACCGTCACATTATAACGCTTCCACGGCTGAAAGGGCGACCCTCAGATTGTGAGTCGAGCGCCCTATCCACCTGGCCATGCCGAGCCCAGTAAATTAATACAATAAACAATAAGAAAAGAGAATTATCTAAGCGTGAGCGC
>NW_013812329.1:0-490 GCF_000517525.1 Limulus polyphemus
TAGAAGAACGTATTGCAAAAAACTTTCGAAAATCTCAAATTATTCATATATTGGTGTTTTAAACTTTTTCTGGTCTACGTAGTTCAGTATTATTTGTGTTATTTATCTTTTTTATTCTAGTTGTTTAAAACCAAGTTATTATTTGTATAATATGCATAGATATATAGATATACCCAATGTAGTTCAGTAGTAAGCTTATAATGTTAAAAATCGCAGCTTGATACCCGTGATGGGCACAGATCAGATAGCCCATGTTGTAGCTCTCCGCTTAAAACAAACAACATATATTTATATTATTAAGGTTTACCTTTATGTTTTAACTTACTATTACTATCAATAAATGAATATAGTTTTCAAGCTCTTTGATATTTAATATTAATTATTATGTTTTATAGACCAGCTTATAAACAGTATATAGTGTTGTATTTATTATTGATTGTTGATACGCCACGTGTTTAATGTTATCTTCCGATCAAACCGAGCCATCTAC
>NW_013812330.1:0-493 GCF_000517525.1 Limulus polyphemus
ATATCTGACAAATAAGTAAGCTTGTTTGTTTGTTTTGTTTGTTTTGAATTTCGGGCAAAGCTACACGAGGGCTATCTGCGCTAGCCGTCCCTGATTACACCTAACTTAGCATTGAAGACTTGAGGGAAGGTAGCTAATCAACACCATCCACCGCCAACTCTTGGACTACTCTTTTACCAACGAATAGTGGGATTGACCGTCACATTATAACGCCTCCATGGCTGAAAGGGCGAGCATGTTTGTTGGGAAGGAGACCCGAATCCACGACCCTGAGATTGCGAGTCAACCACCTGGCCATGCCGGACCATATCTGACAAATAAGTAAGCAAATAAATAGTTGACATGTTTGTAATTCGTCTAAGAAAATTTTTATTTTAAATTTCGAAAATCTTTTGCAAATGGTTTATCCCTATTTTCCACCCTTGCCCCAAGTTGCACAGCGGTATGTCTGAGGGCTTACAACGCTAGAAACTGGGTTTCGATACCCGTGGTG
>NW_013812331.1:0-494 GCF_000517525.1 Limulus polyphemus
GACGAAGTAGAAGCACGAAACGCAAAACCTTCCATAACTCCCTAAAAACGATTAGTAGGAAGGTGAAACTATGCATATAACTGCTCAACGATAAATTGTACCTACATCCCAAAATTGAAGAAGAACTCTCAATTCAGCACCCTCTGGAAACAAGAAATCGAGAAACAATCAGTAACCAAAAGCTTCACTGCAGTACACATACGCCTTTAAGCAAACGAATAAAAGAGTAACATAAAGCGACCACAAAAATCGTAATAGTAATACTAGAAAGTTAGAATTTTGTATGTAGATTAAAAATACCATTATGAAAATCATTAAAATATAGTGTAAGAAAGACTAAAAATACCTCTATCACAGTCGAAAATATCTTGTCTAAGAAGGCTTAAAAAGTCAGTTATGAAAGTCGACAAAATCGAGTGGAAGAAAACTAGAAACTCGTTTTCAAAGTCAACAAAATTTAGTGGAAAACTGACTAAAACGAGCCATATCAATGT
>NW_013812332.1:0-494 GCF_000517525.1 Limulus polyphemus
CATTTCAAGTCTGCAACAATTTGTCGGAGAGTCCAACCAGCATCATGTAAAGCTTTTGTGCGAACTCTCTGCTCTACTGACAATTCTCTACGCTTTTTTGTGTCGTGGCATGACAACAAAACTTCATATATAGTGTTAAACACTGTTTTTATCAAGGTTTATTTGTGGAGTGCTATTAAATTGATTCCTTCTAGGATATACTAGTACCAAATGCTAACTTCTTTCTATGTAGTGAAGACACTATATGGGGTACCATGACAGTTATTTCAGACCCTAAATTTGATCAGTATATTAATTCAAGCAGAAACGTTATGACATGCCCTTAGTACAAGTATATGGGAATTCTAAAGAATGATAAGTATTCTCACCCTGGTTCATTCAATTGTCAACAGGGATCATTGAAACATTACCATAGTGTTAAAATTTACATTTTGTAATGGCATGAAAGAATTAGCCCCATAAAATAGAAAGAATGACAAAATATTCTGTTGTTC
>NW_013812333.1:0-493 GCF_000517525.1 Limulus polyphemus
AGAAAGGTTGTTGGAACTGTGGAGAGCAAGGACATATGAGGAGTCAGTGTAAGAAGAATACAACCAATAAGTCAGCTTCGGGAAACCAGTAGTGGTTGGTGCTGAGGGAAAGTCCCAACAGCTAAATGTAAAATACGTGACAGGAAAGCTGGATAGCCAAAGGTGCAACTTTGTCATAGATTCTGCATCTCAGCAAACCATTGTGAGTATCAAGATGCTGGATCACAAAGGAGTACCAGAAGCCATACAGAAGCTCTGTGGTGTGACAGGACATTCTGCAAGGTTGTGGGGACCAGTGTGGATTGAGCTCAAAGGCATGAAGGACAGACACAAAGTATACTTGGCTGACATTGAAGACCAATGCATACTAGGGTTGGACTATTTACTACCGAGGAAGTGTATAGTTAACTTTGATAAAATGACGATTGGAAACAACAAAGGCCAAATTCCAGTAAGTGTTGCTGCATCTGTTGATTTGCATGTCACAGCACTT
>NW_013812334.1:0-492 GCF_000517525.1 Limulus polyphemus
GTCTTCTTATTGTACAGTACACATTATTGATAAATCCTGTATCTTCTTATTGACAGGACACAGTATTGTTAACTCTTGTGGCTTGTTATTGATAGTAAACAGAATCGTTAAATCTTTTGGCTTCTTATTGATAGTACATAGTATCATTAAATCTTATGACTTGTTATGATAGTACACAGTATCGTTAAATCTTGTATCTTCTTATTGAAAGGACTCAGTATTGTTAAATTTTGTGTCTTCTTATTGAAAGTACACAGTATTGATAAATCCTGAATCTTCTTACTGACAGGACACAGTATTGTTAAATCTTGTGTCTTCTTATTGACAGTACACAGTATTGATAAATCCTGTATCTTCTTATTGACAGGACACATTATTGTTAAATCTTGTGTCTTCTTATTGACAGTACACAGTATTGATAAAGTCCTGTATCTTCTTATTGACAGGACACAGTATTGATAAATCCTGTATCTTCTTAATGACAGGACACAG
>NW_013812335.1:0-494 GCF_000517525.1 Limulus polyphemus
AAGCTTGTTGTATTCATGTATGTTTCAGGAGTTTCATATAGATTCATTTTATTATATCATATTTCATTATTATATAAGTCGTAAGGAATAAAAACAACAATTTTTTAGAAAGCTTGTTGTATTCACGTATGTTTCAGGAGTTTCATATAGATTCATTTTATTAGATCATATTTTATTATTATAAAAGTCGTAAGGTATAAAAACAACAAAGTTTTTAGGAAGCTTGTTGTATTCACGTATGTTTCAGGAGTTTCATATAGATTCATTTTATTAGATCATATTGTTGCGTCAGCGAGGTCACGTGGCTAGTATCACGCCACTTCTTTCTCGAACCTTCGTGAATTGTCGGGAGATTACTAGATTGGGGGTAGCCTGGTATATATATGATGGTCACAACGTGACGGGACAATGTGTAGGTAATAAGTAATTGAACTGCAGTCAGAGAGTGTGTAAATGAACTCGAGCACGTGAGACGTTTGTTATAGCGCGACTGT
>NW_013812336.1:0-494 GCF_000517525.1 Limulus polyphemus
GTTTATAATATCAAGTAAACTAAACTAACGAACGGGTTTATAATATCAACTAAACCAAATTAAAGAACGGGTTTATAATATCAACTAAACCAAATTAATGAGCGAGTTTACATTTTCAAATAAGTCAAACTAAAGAACGGGTTTATAATATCAATTAACCAAACTAAAGAACGGGTTTATAATATCAAGTAAAATAAACTAATGAACGGGTTTATAATATCAAGTAAATCAAACTAACGAACAGGTTTATAATATCAAATAAATCAAAGTAATGAACGGGTTTTTAATATCAAGTAAATCAAACTAAAGAACGGGTTTATAATATCAAATAAATCAAACTAATGAACGGGTTGATAATATCAATTAACCAAACTAAAGAACGGGTTTATAATATCAAGTCAACCAAACTAATGAACGGGTTTATAATATCAAGTCAACCAAACTAATGAACGAGTTTATAATATCAACTAAACCAAATTAAAGAATGGGTTTAT
>NW_013812337.1:0-494 GCF_000517525.1 Limulus polyphemus
GACTGGCCAGGAGCATACACTATCAACTTTTTTGTTTTTTTTACTATATATTGTTGCGTATCTGCTCGTTTGTTAATTTCCCGTAGAAATTCTTTCCAAGAAACTTCAGCAATATAAGTCCATTCTTAACTAAAACTAGTTTATTATTTCTTGATACAACTTTTTAATACAAAGAATTTCCACAGTCAATACATTTGCAATCTCGATAACAAAACACACACTTTATATTACCGTCACTACCGCTCACTTGACTCAATTATCTGTCTCTGTATCTGTCTATCTGCCATACTATTTCTGCTATATTTGCTGGGTTTATATACAAAAAAAGAGGGCACCTAGAAAAGACTAGAGTTACCAGGAACACTCATGATCCTTCTAGAAACTCCAGCTTGCATGCTTCTAGTGTCGCGTGAGTTCCGCTGTTGTAACACTGCCCCTTCCTTAGTATTGCTCGTACTGAACAATAGCCATTTACATTAAACCAATAGATAATT
>NW_013812338.1:0-494 GCF_000517525.1 Limulus polyphemus
ATTTAGGCCTAGCATGGCCAAGTGGTGAGGACACTCGACTTGCAATCTGAGGGACGCAGGTTCAAATTCCCATCACCGAATATGCTCACCCTTTAACCCCGAGGACGTTATAACGTGATGGCCAATCACAATATTCGTTGGTAAAAGAGTAACCCAAGAGTTGGCGGTGGGTGGAGTTGACTAGGTGCCTTCACTCTAGTCTATCACAGCTAAATTAGGGACGGCTAGTGCAGATAGCCCTCGAGTAGCTTTGCGCGAAATTCAAACCAAACCAAATAAACGGCATTAATCTCACCAAAATGACCGAGTTCTTATGCTTACCCACTCCTTTCTGTATGCCCCTATGAAATTTCTTGGGTGAATCCCACTGAAACCAATGCATCTTTGTATATTGTATAATGGTATCTTGCTACACATTTATTTAATGCTGTAGTAGGTAGAATATTAGCATCGTTTATCCAGCATGCTGTAGTTATTCCTTGTGTGACATTCTC
>NW_013812339.1:0-493 GCF_000517525.1 Limulus polyphemus
GTTTACTGTAGTTGATAATGAACTTGAGTTATGTTTACTAGATTATCATGCCGTTATGGTGATGGATAAACAGATATGAAGGTATGTATCTAGAATCTGAAATATGTTTAAAAAACGGTCTTGTCTAAGTTGTGTTTGTTCGTTTGCTATAAAGCACAAAGTTACAAAACGGGCTATCGGAACCCTTTTTTTACGTTTGTTATGGATTTCGCGCAAAGCTATACGAGAGCTATCTGCGCTAGCCGTCCCTAATTTAGCAGTGTAAGAGTAGAAGGAAGGCAGCTAGTCATCACCACCCACCGCCAACTCTTGGGCTACTCTTTTGCCAACGAATAATGGGATTGACCGTCACATTATAACACCCCCACGGCTGAAAGGGCGAGCATGTTTGGTTTGACGGGGATTCGACCCCGCGACCCTCAGATTGCGAGTCGAGCGCCCTAACCACCTGGCCATGCCGGGCCTGTTTTTAGGTTACTAAATTGGGATCGAC
>NW_013812340.1:0-494 GCF_000517525.1 Limulus polyphemus
GTAGTGATAGAGATACAGGTAATACTAACGGTATTGTACCTTTTAGTGTTACAGGTCATACTAACGGTACTGTACCTTTTAGTGCTACAGACAATACTAACGGTACTGTATCTTTTAGTGTTACAGACAATACTAACGGTATTGTACCTTTTAGTGTTACAGGTAATACTAACGGTACTGTACCTTTTAGTGCTACAGACAATATTAACGGTACTGTACCTTTTAGTGTTACAGGTAATACTAACGGTACTGTACCTTTTAGTGCTACAGGTAATACTAACGGTACTGTACCTTTTAGTGTTACAGACAATACTAACGGTACTGTACCTTTTAGTGTTACAGGTAATACTAACGGTACTGTACCTTTTAGTGTTACAGGTAATACTAACGGTACTGTACCTTTTAGTGTTACAGACAATACTAACGGTACTGTACCTTTTAGTGTTACAGACAATACTAACGGTACTGTACCTTTTAGTGTTACAGACAATACT
>NW_013812341.1:0-493 GCF_000517525.1 Limulus polyphemus
TATATATATATATATATCATGATATATATATATATATATATATATATATATTATAGACTGAGTAAATTAATAACTATCATCAATATACATATATATATATATCATAAACTGAGTAAATTATAAACTATCATCAATATACATATATATATATTATAAACTGAATAAATTAATAACTATCATCAATATACAAACATATATATATATATTATTTACTGAGTAAATTATAAACTATCATCAATATACATACATATATATATATATATTATAGACTGAGTAAATTAATAACTATCATCAATATACATACACATATATATATATTATAGACTGAGTAAATTAATAACTATCATCAATATACATACACATATATATACATATATTATAGACTGAGTAAATTATAAACTATCATCAATATACACACATATATCAATATACACACATATATATATATATTATAGGCTGAATAAATTATAAACTATCATCAATATACACACAT
>NW_013812342.1:0-493 GCF_000517525.1 Limulus polyphemus
GCGAGTCGAGTGCCCTAACCACCTGGCCATGCCAGGTACGTCAGTAAGTAAATGTGTAATAATAAAGACTTCTGATTGAAACTAAATAAGATAATATAACATATTATTGTCAATGCTTACAGTAGCAACGCGAGAAACGGCAGCCCGAAGACGGAATACTCTCTGTTTAGAAGGTTTAACGTACTTCAATGAAAAGGACTAGTGGTACTAGCATCTAATGTAACTTGTATCATGGTTTTTGACATTTGAATGTTGATGGTTAATAATTACTAGATGTTTATTTGAACTAAATGTTGTCACAATATTAGGTCGTCAAGAAATTAATATCGCTTTTTTTAGATGAAAAAACCAGAACAACTTTTATATCAAAACAAAACATTTATTAAATGAAATAGTCTCCATTCTTATCGATGATGCTTTTCCATCTTAAAATCAGGTTTTTAACGCACTGATTAAAGAAATCACTTGGATTTGAAGCAAAAAAACATGTCGA
>NW_013812343.1:0-492 GCF_000517525.1 Limulus polyphemus
AACAAAGATTCCATAGCCGAAGTTCGCAGGTAGAAATAAGTAAGAAAGGCTCCAAAGCCGAAGTTTACACATAAAAATATGTAACAAAAACCAACAAACACTACAAAGCTGAAATTCACAGATAAAATATGTAACCAGAACCAACAAAGACTCCATAGCCGAAGTTCACAGGTTGAAATAAATAACAAGAACCAACAAAGACTACAAAGCTGAAATTCACAGATAAAAATATGTAACCAGAACCAACAAAGACTCCATAGCCGAAGTTCACAGGTAGAAATAAGTAAGAAAGGCTCCAAAGCCGAAGTTTACACATAAAAATATGTAACAAAAACCAACAAAGACTCTAAAGCTGAAATTCACAGATAAAAATATGTAACCAGAACCAACAGAGACTCCATAGCCGAAGTTCACAGGTAGAAATAAATAACAAGTTCCAACAAAGCTGAAATTCACAGATAAAAATATAGTAACCAGAAACCAACAAAGATT
>NW_013812344.1:0-495 GCF_000517525.1 Limulus polyphemus
GTAGCTTTGCGTGAAATTCAAAAACAAACAAACAGTATGAATTGGCCTAGCATGGCCAGGTGGTTAGGGAGCTCGACTCGCAATCTGCGGGTCGCGGGTTCAAATGCCCGTCACACCAAACATGCTCGCCCTTTCAGCCGTGGGGACGTTATAATGTGATGGTCAATCCCACTATTCGTTGGTAAAAGAGTAGCCCAAGAGTTGGCGGTGGGTGGTGATGACTAGCTGCTTTCCCTCTAGTTTTACACTACTAAGTTAGGGACGGCTAGCGCAGATAGCCCTCGTGAAGCATTGCGCGAAATTTAAAACAAACAAACAAACAGTAGGAATTCTGAAATCGTGAAAACAGTTACTAAGACTTACAGAAAAGAAAAAGTAAGAGTATGAAATTATAGGATAAATAAATTGTATTTCTATTATATTAGGTCGTCAATAAATTAATGTCGCGTTTTGTAACACTTTTATTAACCGAACCTCCGAAAAAACGTACATGAC
>NW_013812345.1:0-492 GCF_000517525.1 Limulus polyphemus
CATAGATTCTCTATCTCAGCAGACACTTGTGAGCATCAAGGTGCTGGATAACAAAGGAGTACCAGAAAATGTACAGAAGCTCTGTGGTGTGACAGAACATTCTGCAAGGTTGTGGGGACCAGTGTGGGTAACTATCGAGCTCATGGGCATGAAAAACAGACAGAGGGTATACTTGGCTGACATTGAAGACCAATGCATATTAGGATTGGACTATCTACTACCGAGGAAGTGTGTAGTTAATTTCGATAAAATGACAATTGGAAACAACAAAGTCCAGACTCCAGTAAGTGTAGCTACATTCGATGATCTGCATGTCACAGCACTTAAATCGACTACAATACCGCCTATGTCAGAGAAGATAATTTGGGGTAGGATAAAAGAACATCCCCATGGGAGCCCAATGCTTGTAGAAGCAGTGGAAGACCCATCCAGGCCAGCGGATTTGAAAATTGGAAGGTCACTTGTAGCAGGTCGTCAAGTAGTACCTATAAC
>NW_013812346.1:0-488 GCF_000517525.1 Limulus polyphemus
ATTAGTAGTAAATCAGATATACAAATCCACTAACAAATAACTTATTCCTTACATATTTCTTTGTACATATGTTAATTTTGACTATTTTTCAAACTTACCACATATTCCATCATTTACCCATGAAGAAGGGATTTCCTTTGGTCTATGTCCTGCATTTGTACAATGAAAAACTGAATTTGGGCAAGCTGCTGTTCCTAAAAATATAATATGTATATGTAAAATATAAAACCATTTATATACCTGTCTCAAATTTACTTTTTTTGTAAAGTACTCTGTGAAAGAGTAAAATGTTACACATACTTAATCACACACACACACACATAGATAGACAGATACATGCATCAACTAGCTATTCTTTTTACATTTTTGTGAAAGACTTATACACTGAGAATAAAATAAATACAATAATATTTTTGTATTGTTTCATAAAAAAAGGGAAAATTGACCGACCTTGTATAGAGTTAGCTTAGAGAAAATAACAGATAAAA
>NW_013812347.1:0-606 GCF_000517525.1 Limulus polyphemus
TATAAGTTATACCACAGTACCAATAAAATCAGTTCTTATCTCTGTTGTCACATGATTGTAATCTGTTAGAACTAGTGTTAACGACTTGTATAAGTTATACTACAGTACCAGTAAAATTAGTTCTTACTTCTCATTGCATGATTGTAATCTGTTAAAACTAGTGTTAACGACTTGTACAAGTTATACTATAGTACCAATAAAATTAGTTCTTACTTCTCATTGCATGATTGTAATCTGTTAGAACTAGTGTTAACGACTTGTATAAGTTAAACCACAGTACCAATAAAATTAGTTCTTACCTCTCATTGCATGATTGTAATCTGTTAGAACTAGTGTTAACGACTTGTATAAGTTATACCACAGTACCAATAAAATCAGTTCTTACCTCTGTTGTCACATGGTTGTAATCTTACCGTTAGAACTAGTGTTAATGATTTGTATAAGTTATACTACAGTACCAATAAAATTAGTCCTTACTTCTCATTGCATGATTGTAATCTGTTAAAACTAGTGTTAACGACTTGTATAAGTTATACCACAGTACCAATAAAATCAGTTCTTATCTCTGTTGTCACATGATTGTAATCTGTTAGAACTAGTGTTAAC
>NW_013812348.1:0-595 GCF_000517525.1 Limulus polyphemus
ATGCGTTTTCTACCAGTATTTCATTAAATTTCAACATATCTTCTCGAAATATTTTATGAAAGTTCGTTTCGTCCTTACGTATTTACATTCCAAATACTAACTTTCTAGTGTTAGTTGTGCGATTTGTATGATCGTTTATGTTACATCTTTATTGTCTTTCTGATATAGTATGTGTAGTGCAGTGAAGCTCTTTGTTACTACTTTTTTCTCGATTTATTGCTACCACAGGGTACTGTATAGATGGATATTAACCAAATATTATATATAGGTTCACAAGTTCGTTCCGAAATTACATGCAAAGTTTCACCATGCTACTCTTCGTTTTGAGGGAGTTATGGCAGGTTTTGCGTTTCGTACCAGTATTTCATTAAATTTCAACGGATCTTCTCGAAATTTTGTATGAAGGTTCGTTTCGTCCTTGCGTATTTACAATCCAAATACAATCTTTGTAATATTAGTTTTGCGATTTGTATGGTCGTTTATGTTACTACTTTAATTGGCTTCTCTGAAATCATATCTGTAGTGCAGTAAAGCTCTTCGTTACTACTTATTTCTCGAGTAATTACTAGCACAGGGTACTGAATAGATGGATATT
>NW_013812349.1:0-495 GCF_000517525.1 Limulus polyphemus
ATATATATATCAGCTCCATACGCAGAATGTTTGAAGGGGGGGGGGGGAGGTTCTGATCTGTGAGATAAAAAATAAACACTTAATGTGCGAAACACAATCAGCATGCAAAGAACGCTAATGCTACGGGGGTCTGGGGGCACGCGACTAATTCAAACCAGAAATTACTAATGCTTCATTCGAAGAATGTGGACAACGTTGAATATCATAAGAAGCCGTGCTATAAATATATAACCATAATTTGTTTACGTCACAAAAATAGGGGGCTAAATCAAACCCTCCTGCTTACGTGCGTGTATATATTGTGAATGGAGACAGCATAAAAAGTTTGGCGTTGTTTTTATGCCTATTATTTGACATTATTTCTATAACCAACTGTTTTCTCTTTACAACGCTATAAAGCACTGATTTTTGCCAGAAATTTCCTGTCATTTTAAAAACGCCCCCCAGTGGCACAGCGGCATGTCTGCGAACTTACAACGCTAGAAACCGGGTTTC
>NW_013812350.1:0-492 GCF_000517525.1 Limulus polyphemus
AGTTTCATATTAAACCAGGAAAAATTCCATCAGTAACAGAACAAAGTGGAAAAAACGCGTAAACAAAATTGCACTATTTCTTTCAAAGGAGAAACAAATATAGAAAATTCTATCCTTTTTATTGCATTTTTACATCCAGAATCATAAAATTTGTGGCTCACGTACTGAAACAGACTAGTATTGTAATAAGTTCTGTATTTTGTTACTACTTAATATCTATATAAATATAATAGTACTGTCCATGTAACTACTTCGCAGGGTGTGGATGGATCTTCACCAAAAGTGGTATGGAGATTCATTAGGACGATGCGGAAGGATACAAACAAATTATCAGCTTTGCACTTTACATTTTGCGGTTTTTTATGGGCGTTTTTGCGGGGTTTTTTTTAACACTACTTCGCCCCCTGTTGGTGGATCCTCACTAAATTTGTCATGAATGTTTGTTGGGTACATGCGGAAATACATGCATATTTGCGGTTTCACATTTTGTGT
>NW_013812351.1:0-494 GCF_000517525.1 Limulus polyphemus
ACATTATCTAGGAAGATTTATCAATAGCACATTATCTGGGAAGATTTATCGATAGCACATTATCTGGGAAGATTTATCGATAGTACGTTATTTAGGAAGATTTATCGATGGTACATTATCGGGGAAGATTTATCGATGGTACATTATCTAGGAAGATTTATCGATAGCACATTATCTGGGAAGATTTATCGATAGCACATTATCTGGGAAGATTTATCGATGGTACATTATCTAGGAAGATCTATCGATAGCACATTATTTAGGAAGATTTATCGATGGTACATTATCTGGGAAGATTTATCAATAGCACATTATTTAAGAAGATTTATCGTTAGCACATTATCTGGGAAGATTTATCGATAGTACGTTATCTAGGAAGATTTATCGATAGCACATTATCTAGGGAGATTTATCAATAGCACATTATCTAGGAAGATCTGTCGATAGCACATTATTTAGGAAGATTTATCGATAGCACATTATTTAGGAAGATT
>NW_013812352.1:0-494 GCF_000517525.1 Limulus polyphemus
TATGTTTTGTACCAGAATTATCCGATCCAGGATTTTGTATTCTACGTTTTAAAATTAACTGTCCCAGTTCATGAAGTGGCATAAGCTGTTCTTCTCACATAGAGGGTTTATGAATTCGTCGAATGGCAAAGTTATGTTTCTGGATTGTTGAATTTTGTAGCGCTTTTTCTCGTCAGTAGTGACAAGTGAAATTCCAATAATGCGGTTACTTTAATTTCTAACCCTGATTCCATGTCAATGGTAAATAACCTGAACCCTCATTGTTTTTTAGGTGCTAGTTTTCAATATTTAGCCTTATATGTTGCTTATAAGCTTAGAACGGAACATAATAACAAATAAATGCTATCTAGGACTTGAGTTAGACATTATTATATGATATGATGAAAGAAGGGGAAATATTTCGGCCAGTGAAGTGTGAGAAATTCGTTTTAATAATTTATGCTTGTTTACTCATTACAGCTTTATCTAGCACTCATAAATTGCTGAACATTATT
>NW_013812353.1:0-494 GCF_000517525.1 Limulus polyphemus
TTAGTGAAAACAGTATGTCTTTCTTTTCAGTTGGTACCTTTAGGTATTTTTATTGCACTTTTAATGTTTATTATGTTACAAAAAATATATAGAAGCACAATCCCCTATCATTTGTTACAAACGAGTTTTTATTTCACTCGTTAAACGGACGGGTACTCCAGATGGTATATATATATATGTGTGTGTGTGTGTGAAATATTATGGTTAAAAAAAAATAATGTGCCTCCAGTGGCACAGTGGTAAGTCTAAAGGCTGAAAACCCGTTTCGATACCCGTAGTGGGCACAGCACAGATATCCCATTGTGTAGCTAGAAACAAACAAACAAAATAATATATCGTGTTACTTTACAATTGATACTATACTCTTTCAGTGGGTACAAAGCGGATCGCTCTCTGATCCCTGTAATGTGACAATCTTAGTAAACAACCCCTTCAAGGCTGTGTTTCTTATTTTTACTTATAAGACGACAGGAATCAAGTAACGACACAGTTTG
>NW_013812354.1:0-494 GCF_000517525.1 Limulus polyphemus
GTGACCCGCAGATTGCGAGTCGAGTACCCTAACCACCTGGCCATGCCGGGCCTGTACGAAGGAAGCCACAGGAATTCGATGGGAAGACACCATGGAAAGCATATAGAGCACAATTTGAGCTCCTGGCAGAAACGAATGGATGGACAGAGGAGCAGAAAGCGGTGTACTTGGCAACGAGCCTGAAGGGACAAGCACTGGAAATACTTGGATAGTTCTCAGCAGACGACAGGCACAACTATAGAGCACTGGTAACTGCTCTAGAACTCAGGTATGGAACTCAAAATCAGTGCGAAGTCTACAGGACTAGGTTTGGTCCCTGCTAAAGGGGAGAGCCTGCAAGAGCTGGCACAGGATTTGGAAAGTATGGCACACAAGGCCTACCTAACTGCACCACCCGATGTCCTCAAGCTGTTGCTGAGTGAGCAGTTTGTAAACGCCTTGGACAGTCCACAACTGAAGATACAAGTAAAGCAAGCACGCCTCTCTACTATGCA
>NW_013812355.1:0-492 GCF_000517525.1 Limulus polyphemus
TATTAATTTCAATAACTAATTAGACCAAAGTAAATCTAATAATATATATATTTAATTAGACCATAGTAAATTTACTAATTTAAATATCTAGTTAAATCACACTATAGTAAATCTACGAATCAAAATATCTAGTTAAACCATAGTACATCTACTAATTTAGATATCTAATTAGACTATAGTAGGTTTATTAATAGAGGTATGTAATTAGACTATAGTAAAACTAATAATTTAGATATCTAGTTAGACCATAGTAAGTCTATTAATATATATATCTAATGAGACCATAGTAAATCTAATAATTTGAATATCTAGTTAGACTATAGTAAATATAATAATTTAATTTATGTAGTTAGACCATAGTAAATCTAATAATATAATATATATATGTCAGTCTACTAATTTAAATATCTAGTCACGCTATGGTAAACCTACTAATTTAAATATATAATTCAACTATAGTGAATCTCATAATTTAAATATTTAGCCAGAGTG
>NW_013812356.1:0-495 GCF_000517525.1 Limulus polyphemus
GGTCAAGTATATACTGTGTTAATGCTTTCCAATCTTAAGCTACAGGTATTGATATTATATACTTAAAACGTTATTTTTTTAAATATCTAACAGCAGATTATGTTGGTTTAACTTGAATTTCAATTAAAAACGGTTTTATTAAAATATTTCAGTTTGTTTTATTATTAAGACTTCCCCTTATTAGCTTGTGTGTACTTTACGTCAATACCCTGTTCATGAATAGTGTGTGTGTGTATACACTTGTGTTTGTGTTGCAGTGTTTCAATCGGGTTAAGTAAACGTTGTTTGTACCTGTCACAGACACCATTAGTTGCAGAAATTAAAGATAACGCATGTTAGTTCGACGTCAATCAAGTTGGTACGTTATGAAATGATAACGGTTAGATTTTCTTTCACCTTTATACCGGTACTGAAAGGATGTTGCATGTGTGTTTTTCGAAATTGCTAGATAAAATGCTCTAAAAATAACAACTTATTGGAAAAGTAAAGACATTT
>NW_013812357.1:0-493 GCF_000517525.1 Limulus polyphemus
GGTCCATGGAATGAGGGTTTTTAGCATCAACTGGATAATTCTCGGGAATACTTTTTACCTATTATCGTATAACCAAGTGGGTGAGTATGTCATCCTTTACAGACTGATTTAAAGTATGCCATCCTTTACAGACTGATTTAAAGTATGCCATCCTTTACAGACTGATTTAAAGTATGCCATCCTTTACAGACTGATTTAAAGTATGCCATCTTTTATAGACTGATTTAAAGTATGTCATCCTTTACAGACTGATTTAAAGTATGCTATCCTTTACAGACTGATTTAAAGTATGTCATCCTTTACAGACTGATTTAAAGTATGCCATTCTTTACAGACTGATTTAAAGTATGCTATCCTTTACAGCTGATTTAAAGTATGTCATCCTTTACAGACAGATTTAAAGTATGCCATTCTTTACAGACTGATTTAAAGTATGCCATTCTTTACAGACTGATTTAAAGTATGCCATCTTTACAGGCAGATTTAAAGTATG
>NW_013812358.1:0-1056 GCF_000517525.1 Limulus polyphemus
TTTGCCCTCACAATAAGACAAAATGGCCACGGCAAGTATCGGGTTAAGCCCTGTGACAAAGAACTATTGGGCACAATGGGACCAGTTGAAGCTTGAAGATGGTATTCTTGTCTGGAGATGGGAAACTGCAGATGAGAAAGTGACGACCTGGCAAACAGTTATACCGAGAAAGTTACGACGAAAATTTAGCTACACAAGTCCTTTCTTAAATAAAACTGGTTTATTCTTTCTGAATATAACTTTGCGATACACTTAATTTCAACAGTCGCGCTATAACAAACGCTATAATTCTCAATGAACATCTCACGTGCTCGACTCAACAATACTCAGTTCAATTACACACAACTTTCAAGCTCGTTGCCAGATATACAGCTTTCTGCTACTCTGTCCATCCATTCATCTCTACCAGTAGCTCAAACTGGGCTCTATATGCTTCCCATGGTGCTTTTCCCATCATATTCCTGTTGCTTCCTTCGCACTGGATCACTCCTATTACTGATATTCATATCTGGGATGTGACTTCTAACGGGGCTGAATATGTCTGCATTAGGGTATAGCTGCGGGCTCTGTAAGGGGCTTGCCATTGTCTGGGGCTGATTAATTCGATGGTCAATGTATCCTCCTCGTGTAAAAGACAATAGATCGTCCTTTAACGTATCTAATTCGCTTTTAAATTTACTAATTTTTCCCATTTGTAGAAACAAGAAGAGAAATTACAGCAGTTGTTAGAGGAGAAGAAAATAAACAAGAAGAACGAGAAAAGAAACAAGAAGAGAGACTACAGCAGTGGCAACTGGAACAAGAAAGGAAACAAGAAATTTTCTTTCTCCTCCAACCACTGCTGTTGTCTCTCTTCTTGTTCTTTTCTTTTCCTCCAACACTACTGTAATCTCTCTTCTTGCTTATTTTGCTGTTCGAGCTGCCACTGTTGCAGGTTTTCTTGCAAATGCTGTAATCTCTCTTCTTGTTTCTTTTCTTGTTTATTTTCTCGTTCTTCTTGTTTCTTTTCTTTTTCTCCAACAACTGCTGTAATTTCTCTTCTTGTTTCTTTTCTTT
>NW_013812359.1:0-493 GCF_000517525.1 Limulus polyphemus
TTACGCTGTGCACGTGCACTCATGTTACCATATCCAAGAATGTAAGACTGGCCTTTACAAAGTGACCTGTATTGGCTGTGTTTTAGTGGACTAGTATTTTGTAAAATACAGTCACATTTCAGTTATAATACATTATAACTATTTATAAATAAGTTCTTAAACTTATTTTTCTTAAAACATAGAACAGTAAATAAAGAAGTATTGCAAATAATTATCTCTTATAGTTACAAGCTTTTTACTTGTTTGCTGCTTGCCATAGGTTGCTAAGCCTAATCAGGTTTTACATGTGGAGGTTGTGAAATGAAATAATTTTTTTTAGTTGTGTATGTACATTTTGAAATAACGAAAAATTGTGAATTACTATATCAATACCATTGAATTCCAGTATAATTTATCAAGCTTAGTAACTAAGCTGTATTTGGGTCTACAAAATATTAAATTTGGAGCTCACTAAAGTCTTCCACTTCGAATCTAGCAAAAAGAAAGAGTTTGT
>NW_013812360.1:0-494 GCF_000517525.1 Limulus polyphemus
GTTATGGTTAACAGTCTGTTTTTACTTTAAGTATAACCTTAAAGAAACGTGACTCATCAGTAGACAACAAACAATAGATGAGTGCTTTAGACTAGTATAATTATGGTTAATAATCTGTTTTTACTTTCAGCATCACCTTAAAGAAACTTGACACATCAGTATACAACAAACAAAAGATGAGTGCTTTAGACTAGTATAATTGTGGTTGATGGTCTGTTTTTACTTTCAGCATCACCTTAAAGAAACGTGTGTCATCAGTAGACTACAAACAATAGATGAGTGCTTTAGACTAGTATAGTTATGTTTAATGGTCTGTTTTTACTTTCAGCATCACCTTAAAGAAACGTCACTCATCAGTATACAACAAACAATAGATGAGTGCTTTTGACTAGTATAGTTATGGTTAATGGTCTGTTTTTACTTTCAGTGTCACCTTAAAGAAACGTGACTCGTCAGTATACAACAAACAATAGATGAGTGCTTTAAGCTAGTAT
>NW_013812361.1:0-488 GCF_000517525.1 Limulus polyphemus
CCATGTAATCTATGTACTACCACATTATGAATCCAGATAATCTATGTACTACCACATTATGAATCCATGCAATCTATGTACTACCACATTCTGAATCCATGTAATCTATGTACTACCACATTCTGAATCCATGTAATCTATGTACTCCCACATTCTGAATCCATGTAATCTATGTACTCCCACATTCTGAATCCATGTAATCTATGTACTACCACATTCTGAATCCATGTAATCTATGTACTACCACATTCTGAATCCATGTAATCTATGTACTACCACATTCTTAACTCATGTGATCTATGTACTACCACATTCTTAACTCATGTGATCTATGTACTACCACATTCTGAATCCATGTAAGCTATGTACTACCACATTCTGAATTCAGATAATCCATGTACTACCACATTCTGAATCCAGATAATCTATGTACTACCACATTCTGAATCCATGTAAGCTATGTACTACCACATTATGAATCCATGTAA
>NW_013812362.1:0-811 GCF_000517525.1 Limulus polyphemus
CCATTAAAGGTTTAGAACATTACCGATCTGCCTATTTCAGTTGTTTATAAGTTCCAGTGCAAATCATGCTGATGAGCCATGTTACATGTTCAATGGGTATACTGACAGGGTACCATATTGTAGACAAATGTAATTCAAATATTAGTATTTTTTCATTTATTATCTTCGCTAAATAACTTTAAGATTTAGAAACACAAAACATTTTCAGAAAAAAGGAGTATCGTTTGTTTGCTTGTTTGTTTGTTTGCTTTTTCCCCGGACACACTTTATAGATTTCTGCCCGGGTCGTTGGAATCCACTGCAGCAGGCGATTGAGACAGTTATTCAACAATCGCTATGTCCTGCCAGAAGTCCCCAACCGAGGCTAAAACTCGAGGGTGGTTATTGATAGCTACACAATGGGCTATCTGTGCTATGCCCACTACTGGTATCAAAATCCGATTTTTAGCGTTATGAGCCTTTAGACTTACCTCTGAGACACTGAGAGGCAAAATAACATCGTGTTCTACGAGTCTTAACCTGTAGCATATTAAACACAGACACCGACTTATCTTTACTCAAAACACTGTAGTTGCAATCCTTTATTTTCTCGTTACATACATGCTAGAACAAAAATGAACGTTTTAACAATGGGGATTAATTAAAGTTGGTGTTAAATAATACAAGCTCTTACCTAATAAATGTGCTCTGTTGCCTCTGTATTAGCAACTATTAGATACTCGCGATTAATGAAAAACTTTATTCATTAACATACGTCTTCAATATGCATATTTTAACTGTAGACTAAAAAATTGCTATAGCCTTACTAGTA
>NW_013812363.1:0-494 GCF_000517525.1 Limulus polyphemus
TAAGCAGCGATAAAATTCAACAAGTTTTCCTTCTCTGTGCTTCTCTTTCAACAAGTCATTTGCTTGCAAATCAATGAGCTCCAACTGTATTTCGACTGGCACATCATCAAGTTTACAATCAAATGGATTCTGGAACATAAGAATGTCACTAACAATTCTGTCGAGATCTGAAAATCTCTCCAAAAAATGCTTATTTAAGTCACTAATAAGCTTTTTTGGAAACGCGAGGTTGACATCTTCTGCAATTCCAGCACGAAACTCTTTGTAACACTGAAAATGAGAGTTGTGCTTCAAACAATGATAGCTTTCTCAGAAATCCTTTGACGATTCTGTAGAGATCACAGATAAGGTTATCCTTTCCCTGAAGTTTCAAGTTCAATTCATTCATGTGGGATGTGATTTCAACCAAAAATGACAACTTTGACAGCCAGGTAGGATCTGACAGAAGTGGGTCAGCTCTATCCTTTTCGGTGAGAAAAATATCTATTTCTTTT
>NW_013812364.1:0-493 GCF_000517525.1 Limulus polyphemus
GTCGAAACGTTGTACATTTGCTGTCATGTTAAACTTATATTAAAGTTTTTCTTCATTACCCATTTAAGCCGTCTCCAGCCATTATTAGATGACATCATAGTTCCATGAAGTGGCACCAAAGGACACTGATGTCTTAGGGGAGGGGTGACATCATAATTCGATACCAGATGGTCTGTTATTATAGAAAGACGGTGTTACTAAGGTTAGTGTTTGTATAGTCGGATGGTGTTACCAAGGTTCTACAGGCAGTTGGTGTTACTATACTGCATATAGATTTCGATGTGTCTCAACTTATATTTATAGTTTTTATTTATATATTTAACTGTATTACATGTCTTGTACAAAGGTGGTTTGTGTTATAAACAAGGCTATTTGACAAAAGCCATGCTACGCTATAAAACACAAGAGCTGTTTTCTATTCAAAAACTGCCACACAAATACGTATTTTCTCGTATAATTCAAGAATTGTTACACTGTAAAACTTATCTGAGAG
>NW_013812365.1:0-934 GCF_000517525.1 Limulus polyphemus
ATACTTGGTACTGTCAACAAGAAGACACAAGATTTAACGATACTGTGTACTGTCAATAAGAAGACACAAGATTTTACAATACTGTGTACTATCAATAAGAAGACACAAAATTTAACGATACTATTTACTGTCAAAAAGAAGACACAAGATTTAACGATACTGTTTACTGTCAAAAAGAAGACACAAGATTTAACAATACTGTGTACTATCAATAAGAAGACACAAGATTTAACAATACTATGTATTATCAAAAAGAAGACAGATTTAACAATAATGTGTACTGTCAATAAAAAGACATAAAGATTTAACAATACTGTGTACTATCAATAAGAAGACACAAGAATTAACGATACTCTGTACTGTCAATTAAGAACAAAAGATTTAACAATAATGTGTCTTGTCAATAAGAAGATACAGGATTTAACGATACTTTGTACTGTCAGTAAGAAGACACAAGATTTAACAATACTGTGTATTCTCAAAAAGAAGACTCATGATTTTACAATACTGTGTACTCTCAATAAGAAGACACAATAAATAAAAATACTGTTTACTCTCAATAAGAAGACACACGATTTAACAATACTGTGTACTGTCAATAAGAAGACACAAGATTTTACAATACTTTGTACTATCAATAAGAAGACAGATTTAACAATAATGTGTACTGTCAATAAAAGGACATAAAGATTTAACAATACTGTGTACTATCAATAAGAAGACACAAGAATTAACGATACTATTTACTGTCAAAAAGAAGACACAAGATTTAACGATACTTTTTACTGTCAAAAAGAAGACACAAGATTTAACAATACTGTGTACTATCAATAAGAAGACACAAGATTTAACAATACTGTGTACTGTCAATAAGAAGACAGAAGATTTTACAATACTTTGTACTGTCATTAAGAAGACACAATAAAAACAATAA
>NW_013812366.1:0-2343 GCF_000517525.1 Limulus polyphemus
ATCTTACAATGTATTTCCATATTAATTTTCTTTTCTGGTATTAAGTCACAAGTTTTAGAGCTGTTAGTTATCTTACAACGTATTTCCATATTACTTGTATTTTCTGGTATTAAGTTACAAGGTTTAGAGCTGTTAGTTATCTTACAACGTATTTCCATATTAATTTTCTTTTCTGGTATCAAGTCACAAGCTTTAGAGCTGTTAGTTAAATTACAACGTATTTCCATATTACTTGTATTTTCTGGTATTAAGTCACAAGATCTAGAGCTGTTAGTTATCTTACAATGTATTTCCATATTAATTGTATTTTCTGGTATTAAGTCACAAGTTTTAGAGCTGTTAGTTATCTTACAACGTATTTCCATATTACTTGTATTTTCTGGTATTAAGTTACAAGCTTTAGAGCTGTCAGTTATCTTACAGTGTATTTCCTACAATTAATATGGAAATACATTGTAAGATAACTAACAGCTCTAAAACTTTGACTTAATACCAGAAAAGAAAATTAATATGGAAAAACATTGTAAGATAACTAACAGCTCTAAAACTTGTGACTTAATATCAGAAAATACAATTAATATGGAAATACACTGTAAGATAACTAACAGCTCTAATACTTGTAACTTAATACTAGAAAATACAAGTAATATGGAAATACATTGTAAGATAACTAACAGCTCTAGATCTTGTGACTTAATACCAGAAAATACAAGTAATATGGAAATACGTTGTAAGATAACTAACAGCTCTGAAACTTGTGACTTAACACCAGAAAATACAAGTAATATGGAAATACACTGTAAGATAACTAACAGCTCTAAAACTTGTGAATTAATACCAGAAAATACAATTAATATGGAAATTCGTTGTAAGATAACTAACAGCTCTAAAACTTGTGACATAATACCAGAAAATACAAGTAATATTTTTCTGGTATTAAGTCACAAGTTTTAGAGCTGTTAGTTATCTTACAGTGTATTTCCATATTACTTGTATTTTCTGGTATTAAGTCACAAGCTATAGAGCTGTTAGTTATCTTGCAGTGTATTTCCATATTAATTTTCTTTTCTGGTATTAAGTCACAAGCTTTAGAGCTGTTAGTTATCTTACAATGTATTTCCATATTAATTTTCTTTTCTGGTATTAAGTCACAAGTTTTAGAGCTATTAATTATCTTACAACGTATTTCCATATTAGTTGTATTTTCTGGTATTAAGACACAAGTTTTAGAGTTGTTAGTTATCTTACAACGTATTTCCATATTAATTGTATTTTCTGGTATTAAGTCACAACTGTTAGAGCTGTTAGTTATCTTACAACGTATTTCCATATTACTTGTATTTTCTGGTATTAAGACACAAGTTTTAGAGTTGTTAGTTATCTTACAACGTATTTCCATATTACTTGTATTTTCTGGTATTAAGTCACAATTTTAGAGCTGTTAATTACCTTACAACGTATTTCCATATTACTTGTATTTTCTGATATTAGATCAGAAGTTTTAGAGCTGTTAGTTATCTTACAACGTATTTCCATATTACTTGTATTTTCTGGTATTAAGTCACAAGTTTTAGAACTGTTAGTTATCTTACATTGTATTTCCATATTACTTGTATTTTCTGGTATTAAGTCAAGTTTTAGAGCTGTTAGTTATCTTACAGTGTATTTCCATATTAATTGTATTTTCTGGTATTAAGTCACAAGTTTTAGAGTGTCAGTTATCTTACAGTGAATTTCCATATTAATTGTATTTTCTGGTATTAAGTCACAAGTTTTAGAGTGTCAGTTATCTTACAGTGAATTTCCATATTAATTGTATTTTCTGATATTAAGTCACAAGTTTTAGAGCTGTTAGTTATCTTACAATGTTTTTCCATATTAATTTTCTTTTCTGGTATTAAGTCACAAGTTTTAGAGCTGTTAGTTATCTTACAACGTATTTCCATATTAATTGTATTTTCTGGTATCAAGTCACAAGCTTTAGATCTGTTAGTTAAATTACAATGTATTTCCATATTACTTGTATTTTCTGGTATTAAGTCACAAACTTTAGAGCTGTTAGTTATCTTACAATGTATTTCCATATTACTTGTATTTTCTGGTATTAAGTCACAAGCTTTAGAGCTGTTAGTTATCTTACAATGTATTTCCATATTAATTGTATTTTCTAGTATTAAGTTACAAGTATTAGAGCTGTTAGTTATCTTACAGTGTATTTCCATGTTACTTGTATTTTCTGGTATTAAGTTACAAGGTTTAGAGCTGTTAGTTATCTTACAACGTATTTCCATATTAATTTTCTTTTCTGGTATCAAGTCACAAGCTTTAGAGCTGTTAGTTAAA
>NW_013812367.1:0-491 GCF_000517525.1 Limulus polyphemus
TTTACATAATTTCACTGGTGTTAATACGCGCTGCATGTTTACATAATTTTACTGGTGTTAATACGCAGTGCATGTTTACATAATTTTACTGGTGTTAATATGTGCTGCATGTTTACATAATTTCACTAGTGTTAATACGCGCTGCATGTTTACATAATTTCACTAGTGTTAATACACGCTGCATGTTTACATAATTTTACTGGTGTTAATACGCGCTGCATGTTTACATAATTTTACTAGTGTTAATACGTGCTGCATGTTTACATAATTTCACTAGTGTTAATATGCGCTGCATGTTTACATAATTTTACTAGTGTTAATATGCACTGCATGTTTATGTAATTTTACTTGTATTAATATATATACTGTATGTTTACAAATTTTCACTTCAAGTATATGAAATATTCTGATAATTTAGAGATTTCAAACATTTAGTGTGTGCCAATTTATTCAGAGATCTTTGAATAGTTACAAATGCCTCTAACTTGTGC
>NW_013812368.1:0-640 GCF_000517525.1 Limulus polyphemus
GTTTGTAAAGACAGTGGTTGAAGTCAATGTCGTCAGTCTCTCTTTATTCGATCAATGATAAATTCACAAACTTGTTTGTAAAGACAGTGGTTGAAGTTAATGTCGTCAGTTTCTCTTTATTCGATCAATGATAAATTCACAAACCTTTTTGTAAAGACAGTGGTTGAAGACAATGTCGTCAGTTTCTCTTTACTCGATCAACGATAAATTCACAAACTTTTTTGTAAAGACAGTGGTTGAAGTCAATGTCGTCAGTTTCTCGTTACTCGATCAACGATAAATTCACAAACTTGTTTGTAAAGACAGTGGTTGAAGTCAATGTCGTCAGTTTCTCTTTATTCGATCAATGATAAATTCACAAACTTGTTTGTAAAGACAGTGGTTGAAGTAAATGCCGTCAATCTCTTTATTCGATCAATGATAAATTCACAAACTTGTTTGTAAAGACAGTGGTTGAAGTCAATGTCGTCAGTTTCTCTTTACTCGATCAACGGTAACGAGAAACTGACGACATTGACTTCAACCACTGTCTTTACAAACAAGTTTGTGAATTTATGAGAAACTGACGACGTTGACTTCAACCACTGTCTTTACAAACAAGTTTGTGAATTTATCGTTGATCGAATTTATTCGATCATTG
>NW_013812369.1:0-2410 GCF_000517525.1 Limulus polyphemus
GTGTTGACAATACATTAACTGTGGAATACCAGCTGTATATTATCATATTAAGTGTTGACAAAACATTAATCATGGAATATCAGCTGTGTAATGTTATATTAAGTGTTGACAATACATTAATTGGGGAATATCAGCTGTATGTTATTATGTTAAGTGTTGACAATACATTAACCATGGAATATCAGCTGTATATTATTATGTTAAGTGTTGAAAATACATTAACCATGGAATATTAGTTGTATATTATTATGTTAAGTGTTGCCAATACATTAACCATGTAATATCAGCTGTAATTATTATATTATGTGTTGACAATACATTAACTTGGGAATATCTGCTGTATAATATTATGTTAAGTGTTGACACTACATTAACCATATAATATCAGGTGTATATTATTATAACAACTGTTGATAATACATTAACCATGTAATATCAGCTGTATATTATTATATTAAGTGTTGACAATACATTAACCATGTAATATCAGCTGTTTAATGTATTGTCAACACTTAACATAATAATATCCATGGAATATCAGCTGTATATTTTTATATTAAGTGTTGACAACACATTAACCATTGAATATCAGCTGTATGTTATTATGTTAAGTGTTGGCAATACATTAACCATGGAATATAAGCTGTATATTATTATATTAAATGTTGACAAGACCTGATATTCCATTGTTAATGGATTGTCAACACTTAACATAATAATATACAGCTGTTGTTACATGGTTAATGTATTGTCAACACTTAACATAATAATATACAGCTGATATTACACATTTAAAGTATTGTCAACACCTAACATAATAATATAAAGCAGATATTCCATTTTTAATGTATTGTCAACACTTAACACAATAATATACAGCAGATGTTCCCCAGTTAATGTACTGTCAACACTTATCATAATAATATACAGCAGATATTCCCCAGTTAATGTATTGTCAACACTTAATATAATATTTCACAGCTGATATTCCATGGTTAATATAGTTAATGTGTTGTCAACACTTAACTTATTAATATACAGCTGATATTCCACAGTTAATGTTTTGTCATCACATAACATAATAAAATACAGTTGATATTCCACAGTTAATGTACTATCAACATATAATATAATAATATACAGCTGATATTACATGGTTAATGTATTGTCAACACTTAATATAATAATATACAGCTGATATTACATGGTTAATATATTGTCAACACTTAATATAATAATATACAGCTGATATTATATGGTTAATGTGGTGTCAACACTTAACATAATAATATACAGCAGATATTCCCCAGTTAATGTATTGTCAACACATAATATAATAATATACAGATAATAATATACAGCTGATATTCCATGGTTAATGTATTGTCAACATTTAATATAATAATATACAGCTGATATTCCATGATTACTGTTTTGTCAACACTTAATATAATAATATACAGCTGATATTCCATGGTTAATATATTGTCAACACATAATATACAGCTGATATTCCATGGTTAAGGTATTGTTAACACTTAACATAATAATATACAGCTGATATTATACAGTTAATGTATTGTCAACACTTAATATAATAATATACAGCTGATATTCCTATAATAATATACAGCTGATATTCCATAGTTAATGTGTTGTCAACATTTAACTTAAGTGTTGGAAATATAGTAACTGTGGAATATCAGCAGTATATTATTATATTAATTGTTGACAAAACATTAACCATGGAATATCAGCTGTATATTATTATATTAAGTGTTGACAATACATTAACCATGGAATATCAGCTGTATATTATTATGTTAAGTGTTGACAACACATTAACTATGGAATATCAGCTGTATATTATTATATTATGTGTTGACAATACATTAACTGGGGAATATCTGCTGTATATTATTAAGTTAAGTTTTGACACTACTTTGTCAACACTTAATATGATAATATACAGCTGATATTCAACAGTTAATGTATTGTCATCACATAACATAATAAAATACAGTTGATATTCCACAGTTAATGTACTATCAACACATAATATAATAATATACAGCTGATATTACAAGGTTAATGTAATGTCAACACTTAATATAATAATATACAGCTGATATTATATGGTTAATACATTAATCATGGAATATCAGCTGTGTAATGTTATATTAAGAGTTGACAATACATTAACTGGGGAATATCAGCTGTATATTATTATGTTAAGTGTTGACAATACATTAACCATGGAATATCAGCTGTATATTATTATGTTAAATGTTGAAAATACATTAACCACTGAATATTAGCTGTATATTATTATGTTAAGTGTTGCCAATACATTAACCATGTAATATCAGCTGTATATTATTATATTATGTGTTGACAATACATTAACTTG
>NW_013812370.1:0-551 GCF_000517525.1 Limulus polyphemus
GTCCGAACTCTTCCACGCAGTGCTGAGTGTGAAATCCCCCTCTTCCATCTGCTAAAGGCATTATTTGAATTTATTTTCAGTTCTATCTTTTCTACATCAACGGTAAACCTCTAGTTACTCAAGTCCATAATTAATCCAACCACAACTCAAGAGCGAATTACGCCGTAACGCTTCGACCCTGCTCATAGTCTAACATATTTATTTTTATCAAACATAGAATCAGATAGTTCACTGAAGTCATTCGTTTCAGTATTGCTTACTTATTACAAGACTAATAACTAAAGGTTTGGTGATACGGCGATACGATACGTGAAGCCGTGATACCATTCATGTATCTTCACGAAATTTGGCAACCTTTCGGTAAACATTATAAGTCTTTTGCACAGAAAAAAATGAGAATTTCTAATAAAGTATTTTTGCTAGAAATTAATGATTCAGTAAAGGAAGATGAGTATTGAGTACCACATGTTGTTTTCATTTCTTTTATCAAAAACATTACATGCAAAGTAACATAAATTAACAATAACAAAATAGATAGACATGTTTTTTTT
>NW_013812371.1:0-493 GCF_000517525.1 Limulus polyphemus
GATTGTGTTGTTGGCCTAGTTATGTGTATGATTTTTATTCGACGTTTTTGGTTTTTTTGAAGAAAATTTATTGACGTTGAGAAAGTGTTGCTTTAATTGTTTGATTTCCTCGTTAATTTTATCTGGTGAGCACAGTTTTGTGGCAGAGTTTATACATACACCAACTTTTATATTTCCCAGATTTGTATTTTTTCTTCCCAATATTTTAAACTGTTTTGTTTTATGCCATTTACTAAATTTACAAATTATTAAAGCCCTATTTTTATAGAAATTATTTTATATAAATTTTTACACTTTTTTTAAATTTATGTCTGAACTCTTATTGTCGTCATAAATATGTTGCTAGTTTTGTTTGTAGCCTTTCCCCAAACTTTATTTAATTCAAGGTTTTAAAAGTAATAATTTTAATTTTAACTAATTTTTCACTAATGCCGTTTCCTGAATTAAAAAATTAATGCAAAATTACATATTCAGATTTTGTAAAATAGACTTT
>NW_013812372.1:0-762 GCF_000517525.1 Limulus polyphemus
TTCTAAGGTACTTATTACTGCTTCTTCCTGTCCTTCTAAGCTACTTATTACTCTTTCTTCCTGTCTTTCTAAGCTACTTATTACTCTTTCTTCCTGTCCTTCTAAGCTACTTATTACTGCTTCTTCCTGTCCTTCTAAGCTACTTATTACTGCTTCTTCCTGTCCTTCTAAGCTACTTATTACTGCTTCTTCCTGCCCTTCTAAGGTACTTAACACTGGTGTTTCCTGATATTCTAAGTTGCTTATGACTGGTGTTTCCTGATATTCTAAGTTACTCATGACTGGTGTTTCTTGATATTCTAAGTTACTTATGACTGGTGTTTCTTGATATTCTAAGTTACTTATGACTGGTGTTTCCTGATCCTCTAAGGTACTTATGACTGGTGTTTCCTGATCCTCTAAGGTACTTATAACTGGTTTTTCTTGTCTTTCTGGGATACTTATTACTGCTTTTTCCAGTCCTTCAAAGCTACTTATCATTGGTTTTTCCTATACCTTCTAAAGTACTTGTATGACTGGTTTCCACTGTCCTTCTAACGTACTTATATGACTGGTTTCTTCTGCTCTTCTAAGGTACTTATCATTGGTTTCTACTGTCTTTCTAAGGTACTTATCATTGGTTTCTACTGTCCTTCTAAGTTACTTATCATTGGTTTCCACTCACCTTTTAAGGTACTTATCATTGGTTTCTACTGTCTTTCTAAGGTACTTATCATTGGTTTCTGCTGTCTTTCTAAAGTACTTATCACTGGTTTCTACTGT
>NW_013812373.1:0-637 GCF_000517525.1 Limulus polyphemus
AGTTTATGACGATGAAGTGGAACCAAATATAGATATTAAAGCAGAACAGGAGAAAGACCCAAGATTTAAAGCCAATAATTGATTTTATAAAAGCAAGTGTTTTGTGCTCTGCTTGGGAGAAGGTGTCTAGCTTAAGCCCTGTGACAATGAACTATTGGGCACAATGGGACCAGTTGAAGCTTGAAGATGGTGTTCTTGTCCGGAGATGGGAAACTGCAAATGGGAAAGTGACGACCTGGCAAACAGTTATACTGAAAAAGTTACGGAAAGTTGTGCTGCATCAATACCATGATAGTTTAACAGGAGGACATCTCGGAGTTAAGAAGACATTGAGTCATCTACGACAGAGATTTTTACTGGATAGGTGTGAGGCAAAATGTGGAAGAATGGTGCAGAACATGCAGTACATGTTATGCTAAAAGGGGACCTAAGCATAAGAGTAGCTATTGACGTTACTGGTCCATTGCCCCAAACTCGTGCTGGAAACAGGTAAATTTTGTGTGGTGATGGATTATTTCAACAAGTGGCCTGAGGCATATGCAATACCAAATCAGGAAGCTGCAACTGTAGATTCGGCTATTAGTGATTTCTTCTTCAGGTTTGGTATGCCACATTAACTGCATTCTAATCAAGGCTG
>NW_013812374.1:0-494 GCF_000517525.1 Limulus polyphemus
ATAAGATAAGAGATCTACTGAAGTCAGCTTTGTACCAGGAGACAAGGTATGGTTGTATAATCCCAGGAAGACCAAAGGGAAGTCTCCTAAGTTGTCTTCTCCATGGGAAGGCCCATATGACATTTTGGATCGTCTCTCAGACGTGACTTTCCGAATCAAATGTGGTCGGCGAGATAAGCCAAAAGTGGTGCATGCCAACAGGCTTTGGCGTTATCATGGTCCGGGACATTTCAGTTGTGATGAAGTGAACGAAGGAACAAATGACGCTGCTGAAGAAGTGTCACCTGAAAAAGCCACTGTCGAAGAAGAAACTCTTCTCATCTTTGAGAAGGGAAACGGTGAAGCTCTTGATGAAGTTACTACCACTGATGTGACTGTTACTGACGATAGGACATTTGCTGATGAAGCAGATGAACCCCACGTGAAGCAGAAGCCAACGAGACGGAGACCTGTACGGAAGAAGATACGTCTCGTAAAATTAAGAGACTTTGTTG
>NW_013812375.1:0-624 GCF_000517525.1 Limulus polyphemus
ACTTACTTGGTACAACTACTCCATGAACACCTAGGTGTAACTCTAGTTACAGTATTTCTAACCACCATACTCATCTTTAGCCTTACTTGGTATAACTACTCCATAAACACCTAGGTGTAACTCTAGTTACCGAATTTGTAACCACCATACTCGTCTTTAGCGTTATTTGGTACAACTGCACGACTACCTAGGTGTAACTCTAGTTACCTAATTTATAACCACCATACTCATCTTTAGCCTTACTTGGTACAACTACTCCATGAACACCTAGGTGTAACTCTAATTACTGAGTTTATAACCAACATACTCGTAGTTAGTCTTACTTGGTACAACTACTCAATGCACACCTAGTTAGCGCATGTGTAACCACCCTACTTACCTTCAGCCCTTCTTGGTAAAACAACACCACGAACACATAGGTGTAACTCTAATTACTGAATTTATAACCAACATACTCGTCTTTAGCCTTACTTGGTACAACTACTCCATGAACACCTTAGGTGTAACTCTAGTTACTGAATTTGTAATCAACATACTCGTCTTTAGCCTTACATGATACAACTACTTCATGAACACCTATGTGTAACTCTAGTTACTGAATTTATAACCAACATACTTGTCTTT
>NW_013812376.1:0-495 GCF_000517525.1 Limulus polyphemus
GCCATTGCTGTAGTCTCTCTTCTTGTTCATTTTTTTCTCCTCCAACCACTGCTGTAGTCTCTCTTGTTTATTTTATTTCTCCTCCAATAGCTGTTGTAATCTATCTTCTTGCTTATTTTGCTGTTCGAGCTGCCACTGTTGCAAGTTATCTTGTCATTGCTGTAATCTTTCTTCTTGTTTTTTTCTTTTTCCTCCAACAACTATTGTAATCTCTCTTCTTGCTTCTTTTCTTTTTCCTCCAATAACTGCTGTAATCTGTCCAATTCCGACATTACTAGCATCGCAATCCAGTATGTACGGCAGTGAGGGATCTGGAAGCTTTAAAAGTGGAGCAGAAGCCAATTTTTTCTTCAACGTCTTGAAAGAATGCTGACAAGAAACTGACCATTCAAACTTTTGGCCTTTTTTAGTCAAATCATGTAGTGGAGCAGCTATAGTTGCAAAGTCCTTCACAAACTTCACAGAGTCCCAAGAAACTTCTTAGCTCTCCCTCAT
>NW_013812377.1:0-494 GCF_000517525.1 Limulus polyphemus
AACACTTCTAATAGCCACAAATAATATCAAACAAGTTAATGGAAATATTTTGAAGTTCGTAAGTGTCAACGATGGTTCAGTAAATTTCATTCAGGTGACTTTAGCTTTAGAAACTATGATGGCAGGGGCCGACATGTTGGAATTGATATTGATGCTCTGAAGACGCTTGTTGAGTCTAACCCAAGGCAACACACTCGTGAAATGGCCCTGAAATTGCATGTCCCTCGTGAAACAGTATATAAACATCTAAGGTATACGGGAAACCTCCATAAAGAATGTGTTTGGGTGCCTTGCGAACTATCCGATGATCATCGTTTCCAACGTGTGAACGTTCCTTCGTCTCTTCTGCCGTGTAATGCGCGTGAACCATTTTTGGACAGAATTGTCACCAGTGATTAAAAAGGGATTCTCTGTGCGAATATTAAACGCCAAAAACAATGGCTCAGTCCTAGACAAAAACCACTTCCGATCCCAAAACCTGGACTCCATCCACA
>NW_013812378.1:0-602 GCF_000517525.1 Limulus polyphemus
GTTCATGGAGTAGTTGTACCAAGTTAAGGCTAAAAATGAGTATGGTGGTTATACATTCGGGAACTATATTAACACCTAGGTGTTCATGTAGTAGTTGTGCCAAGTAAAGCTAAAGGTGAGTATGGTGGTTATACATTCGGTAACTATATTTACACCTAGGTGTTCATGTAGTAGTTGTGCCAAGTAAAGCAAAAGGTGAGTATGGTGGTTATAAATTCGGTAACTAGAGTTACACTTAGGTTTTCGTGGAGTTGTTGTACCAAATAACGCTACAGATGAGTATGGTGGTTACAAATTCGGTAACTAGAGTTACACCTAGGTGTTCGTGGAGTTGTTGTACCAAATAACGCTAACGATAAGTATATTGGTTATAAATTCGGTAACTAGAGTTACAATTAGGTGTTCGTGGAGTTGGTGTACCAAATAACGCTAAGGATGAGTATGGTGGTTATAAATTCGGTAACTAGAGTTACATCTAGTTATTCGTGGAGTTGCTTGGTACAACTACTCCATAAACACCTAGGTGTATCTATAGTTACCGAATATATAACCACCATCCTCTCTTTAGCGTTATTTGGTACAATTAGGCTACAGATGAGTAT
>NW_013812379.1:0-494 GCF_000517525.1 Limulus polyphemus
GCTGATTAGGTCCATGGCTAGTATATCCTCCTTGTGTAATAGATAGTAAATCACCCTTTAATGTATTTAATTCACTTTGAAATTTACTAACATTTTCCCATTTGTGTATGCTGGCTTTCTCTCAAATGTTGGATACTTTATTCTTGTTTATTTTATTCCTGCTCCAACCACTGCTGTAGTCTCTCTTCTTGTTCATTTTCTTTCTCCTCCAACCACTGCTGTTATCTCTCTTGTTTATTTTGCTGCCACTGTTGCAGGTTTTCTTGCCACTGCTGTTGTCTCTCTTCTCGCTTCTTTTCTCGTTCTTCTTGTTTCTTTTCTTTTTTCTCCAACAACTGCTGTAATCTCTCTGCTTGTTTTTTCTTTTTCCTCCAACAACAGCTGTAATCTATTTTATTGTTTAACTTCTCGTTCTTCTTGTTTCTTTTTCTGTTCTTGTATTGCTGCCATCAAATCTGCTAAGCTGTAGTTTGATTTGCCACTTCTTGTTTCCA
>NW_013812380.1:0-493 GCF_000517525.1 Limulus polyphemus
GGCAAGAGATAGAGAAGGTCATGGATGTCCAAATTAAGGAAGGGATAGTCGAGAAATCAGATAGTCCCTGGTCAGCTCCCGTCATGTTAGTCCAGAAGAAGGATGGGACCCAACGTTGCTGTGTGGACTTGAGGGCTCTTAACAGTATAACCAAAAAGGACTCATACCCACTGCCAAGAATTGATGATACTCTTGATGCCCTAAGTGGAGCCAGGTGGTTTTCAACTGTAGACTTAAAGTCAGGTTTCCATCAAGTAAAAATGTCTGAAGCAGAAAAACCTAAGACTGCATTTAGTTATGGTCAAGGTCTCTGGCAATACCGTGTGATGCCATTCGGGCTTAGTAATGCTCCAGCAACATTTGAGAGGCTGATGAAATAAGTACTGAAAGACCTACAATGGAGGATAGCCCTAGTGTACCTGGATGATATCATTGTATTTGCAACAACTTTTGATGAGGAAATGTTCTGGCTAGAGGAAGTATTCAAGCGTTT
>NW_013812381.1:0-493 GCF_000517525.1 Limulus polyphemus
AAACATCAACTTTGCTGGAGTGTATTCAGTGGCTTCATGCTCTGCTGTTCTATAGGCTATCAACAGTGGAGGGAGTAAGACATCCCAATCATCTTGGTGGCTATTACAAAACTTTGCCAATTCCTATCCAATTGTACTTTTCTACCATCCCATCAGACTGTGGGTGAAGTGGCGTTATTCTGGTCTTTCGTATGACAAACAACTTGCAGCATTCTTGAAACACATCTGATTCAAAGTTATGGCCTTGATCTGAATGCAGTTCGTATGTCATACAACACTGAAGAAGAAATCACTAATAGACGAAGCTACTGTTGTAGCTTCCTGATTTAGTATTGCATATGCCTCAGACCATTTGGTGAAATAATCCATCACCACACAAATGTACCTGTTTCCAGCACGAGTTTGGGGCAAAAGACCAGCAATGTCAATAGCTACTCCTTCCATTGGTGTGCCAACTTGATATAACTTCATTGGAGCACGTCCCTTATTCTTG
>NW_013812382.1:0-496 GCF_000517525.1 Limulus polyphemus
GGTGTGTATCAATCTTGTTAGCAAATATCGTAAATTGACTAATATATCGGCATATTTAAATACTAAATCCAAATTATAATTTACTACTAAATCTAAATTATCAGTTAACTCGGTTTCAGACTATTCGAAAGTCTAATACGTAGCAGCATTGACAGTTCGCTGTGGATTGAAGAGTTCGAAATGAATTACTCCTTTGATGTCACACCAAATGCAAAGCATCACTTTCTGCGGATGGAGTCCAGGTTTTGTGGTCGGAACTGGTTTTTGTCTAGAGCTGAGCCATTGTTTTTAGCGTTTAATATTCGCATAGAGAATCAATTTTTCATCACCGGTGATAATTCTGTCCAAAAATGGTTCACGCGCATTACGCGCCAGAAGAGACGGAGCAACGTTAAGACGTTGCATCGGAGAGTTGGGGAGGCACCCAAAAACTTTCTTTATAGAGTTTTCCCATATTCCTTAGATGTTTACGTATTGTTTCATGAGGGACACGCAA
>NW_013812383.1:0-493 GCF_000517525.1 Limulus polyphemus
GTTTTGAAGGTTCGTAAGTGTTAACGATGGTTCAGCAAATTTCGTTCAGGTCACTTTAGCGTTAAAAACTATGATCGCAGGGGCAGACATGTTGGAATTGATATTGATGCTCTGAAGACTTGTTGAGTTTAACCCAAGGCAACACACTCGTGAAATGGCCCTGAAGTTGCATGTCTCTTATGAATATGGGAAAACTTCATAAAGAAGGTGCCTCACGAACTCTCCTATGATCATCGTTTCCAGCGTGTGAACGTTGTTTCGTCTCTTCTGGCGCGTAATGCGTGTGAACCATTTTTGATTGTCACCGGTGAAGAAAAATGGATTCCCTATGCGAATATTAAACGCCAAGAACAGTGGCTCAGTCCTAGACAAAAACCACTTCCGACCCCAAAACCTAGACTCCATTTGCAGAAAGTGATGCTTTGCATTTGGTGGGACATCAAAGGAGTAATTCATTTCGAACTCTTCAATCCACAGCGCTGTCAATGCAGAG
>NW_013812384.1:0-494 GCF_000517525.1 Limulus polyphemus
AAGATTTTCGAGAGAAAGAATCAACAATATATGTATATATGTAAACGCTTAAATGTAGCTCAGTAGTGTAAGGTAAAACTAAAATTTCTAGAACGCCTCCACACGCCTATAAATATGGCCAACGCGACGCGCCGAAAAAGGAGAGTATATACATTATTAGTTTGCTATAGTCAGTGTGCTACAAACTTTGGAAACTATACTTGTGAGTGCTATAACGCTTATCAATCGGAAAACTTCAGATATTTGACCAGGAGCACTTACAAAGTTAGAACATTACAAATCATTTAACTTCAGTGGATTCTCATCAGACATTAGTATTTTTACGAAAATATTACATAACGTCACGGTGGAAAACCCGGTGTGTGTAGCTGATAAATAATGAAGGACAAAGCTAGCTAGCTTCCCGTTAAGCGAATTATACCTACGCCAACTCGTAATTAACTCGCTCATTGTGAACCTTCAATAAGATATCAAGGAAGTTCCAGACTAGAAAG
>NW_013812385.1:0-494 GCF_000517525.1 Limulus polyphemus
GCATATGCAATACCAAATCAGGGAGCTACAACTGTAGCTTCAGCTATTAGTGATTTCTTCTTCAGATTTGGTATGCCATACGAACTGCATTCAGATGAAGGCCGTGACTTTGAATCAGCTGTGTTCCATAAATGCTGCAAGTTGTTTGGCATACGAAAGACCAGAACAACGCCACTTCACCCACAGTCTGATGGGATGGTAGAAAAGTACTACTGGACACTGGAACAGGAATTGGCAAAGTTTTGTAATAGCTGCCAAGATGACTGGGATGTCTTACTCCCTCCAATGTTGATGGCCTATGGGACAGCAGAGCATGAAACCACTGGATACACTCCAGCAAAGTTGATGTTTGGTTGGGAACTTCGGTTGCCAGGGGATCTGTTAACAGGACGTCCACCTTATGAAGATTTACTTGACAATGTGTCAGAGTTCGTGAAAGTTTTATCTTAAAGTATGGATAATATTCACCATCAAGTGCGTTCAAACTTCAAAAC
>NW_013812386.1:0-491 GCF_000517525.1 Limulus polyphemus
TTTGAGGGACTTTGCTGGCACTGTAACAAACCAAGGCACAAGAAAGCTCAATGCCGGCAACTTCAACACAAGGAAGGTGCCATGGCAGGAAAGGCTGCTACCCAGAAATTTTGTTGGAACTGTGGAGAGCAAAAACATATGAAGAGCTAGTGTAAGAAGAATACTACCAATAAGTCAGCCTTGGGGAAATCAGTAGTGGTTGGTGTTGAGGGACGCCCACCAACCCCCATCGTGAAAGTCCCAACAGCTAGATGTAAAATGGCAAGCACACATAGTGTCTATGTGACAGGAAAGCTGGATGGCCAAAGGTGCAACTATGTCATAGATTCTGCATCTCAGCAAGACATTGTGAGTATCAGGATGCTGGATTACAAAGGAGTACCAGAAGCCATACAGAAGCTCTGTGGTGTGACAGGACATTATGCAAGGTTGTGGGTAACTATTGAGCTCATGGGTTAAAGGACAGACACAAAGTATACTTGGCTGACATT
>NW_013812387.1:0-494 GCF_000517525.1 Limulus polyphemus
TGCATATGCCTCAGGCCACTTGGTGAAATAATACATCACCACGCAAATATATTTGTTTCCAGGACAGTTTGGGACAAAGGACCAGCAATGTCAATGGTCTTTCTTTCCATTGGTGTGCCAACTTGATATAACTTCATTGAAGCACGTCCCTTATGCTTGGGTCCCGTTTTAGCACAACATGTACTGCATATTCTGCACCATTCTTCCACATCTTGTCTCGTACCTATCCAGTAAAATCTCTGTCGTAGGTAACTTAATGTTTTTTTAACTCCGAGATGTCCTCCAGTTAAACTCCCATGGGATTGACAACTTCCTGTAACTTTCTCGGTATAACTGTTTGCCAGATCGTCACTTTCCCATCTCCAGACAAGTATACCATCTTCAAGCTTCAACTGGTCCCATTGTGCCCAATAGTT
The DNA here is from genome assembly GCF_000517525.1 of Limulus polyphemus. Taxonomy (NCBI): domain Eukaryota; kingdom Metazoa; phylum Arthropoda; class Merostomata; order Xiphosura; family Limulidae; genus Limulus; species Limulus polyphemus. Next base: position 417 of record NW_013812387.1, read on the forward strand.
CTAGACACCTTCTCCCAAGCATGGCGCAAAACACTTGCTTGTAGAAGATCCATTATTGGCTTCAAGTCTTAGTCTTTC
>NW_013812388.1:0-494 GCF_000517525.1 Limulus polyphemus
ATTGAGCCCAATAGTTCTTTGTCACAGGGCTTAGACTAGATACCTTCTCCCAAGCAGGGCGCAAAACACTTGCTCTTAGGAAATCAATCATTGGCTTCAAATCTTGGTCTATCTCCTGTTCTGTCTTGATATCTATATTCGGTTCCACTTCACCATCTTCAAGTCTTTCAATCGGCTTGACTTCAGCTTGATGGCACCTGGTTAGTTCAACTTCTCTTTTGTAGCAATGTCTGCAGTCATTTTTTCAGGGTCTTCGGCTCAGTCCATCAACATTACCATGGGATTTTCCTTCTCTCTATTCAATATTATAATTATACTGGTCTATTTTTCCGATCCAGCGTGGTATTTGTCCCTCTGGGTTCTTTAATGATCTTAACCAGCGTAACGCAGCATGGTCTGTCCTAATGGTAAACCTTGCATTATAGAGTTAAGGGTGGAAATATGTCAGACTCTTTACTATAGCAAGGAGTTCCCTCCATGTTACACAGTAGTTC
>NW_013812389.1:0-494 GCF_000517525.1 Limulus polyphemus
CTCTGTATATTTCCAAAAACTACATTGGCCTTGTCTTCAATCAGATATGTTTTTGATTTTAATTCTTAAATTCTTATTTCAGTTTCTGTCTCTTACCCCTTGGTCTTCTTTTAATGTCCATTTACGTTCTTTTAATTTTCTGTCCCTTTCTTATTATTCTTCTTTTAATTTTTCTAATTTTCTATTACTTTCTGTTTGTTCTTCTTTCTATTTTTTTATTATCTCTAGCAAGTTTTCTATCTCGCTTTGTGTCTAAGTGATAATCTTGAAAGTTAAAGTTTAGTCAAAGTTCTATTTTATCAATGTTGTAACGCGTTTTATAATATTTTCATTTTAACACCGATTTCCCTAGAATTATCAGAGTTAGATCCACTACTAACAGCAGATTCACATATAAAATGGCCCGGCATGGCCAGGTGGTTAAGGCATTCGACTCGCAATCTGAGGGTCGAGGGTTCGAATCCCCGTCCTACCAAACATGCTCGCCCTTACAG
>NW_013812390.1:0-493 GCF_000517525.1 Limulus polyphemus
CCACCATACTCATCTTTAGCCTTACTTGGTAAAACTTCTCCATAAATACCTAGGTGTATCTATAGTTACCGAATTTATAACCACTTCACTCATCTTTAGCGTTATATGGTACAACAACTCCACGAACACCTAGGTGTAACTCTAGTTACCGAATTTATAACCATCATACTCATCTTTAGCCTTACTTGGTACAACTACTCCATGAAACCTAGATGTAACTCTTGTTACAGAATTTATAACCACCATACTCATCTTTAGCCTTACTTGATACAACTACTACATAAATACCTAGGTGTAACTATAGTTACCGAATTTATAACCACCATACTCATCTTTAGCCTTTCTTGGTACAACTACTCCATGAACACCTAGGTGAACTCTAGTTACCGAATTTATAACCACCATACTCAACTTTAGCGTATTTGGTACAACAACTCCACTAACACCTAGGTGTAACTATAGTTACCGAATTTATAACCACCTTACTTATCTT
>NW_013812391.1:0-494 GCF_000517525.1 Limulus polyphemus
ACTAGAGCCAGAATAGTATAAAATCAGCTCTGTTGACTAATTTACAACTAGAGCCAGAATAGTATAAAATCAACTTTGTTGACTAATTTACATCTAGAGCCAGAAGAGTATAAAATCAGCTTTGTTGACTAATTTACATCTAGAGCCAGAAGAGTATAAAATCAGCTTTGTTGACTAATTTACATCTAGAGCCAAAAGAGTATAAAATCAGCTCTGTTGACTAATTTACAACTAGAGCCAGAAGAGTATAAAATCAGCTCTGTTGACTAATTTACATCTAGAGCCAGAAGAGTATAAAATCAGCTTTGTTGACTAATTTACATCTAGAGCCAGAATAGTATAAAATCAGCTTTGTTGACTAATTTACATCTAGAGCCAGAATAGTATAAAATCAGCTTTGTTGACTAATTTACATCTAGAGCCAGAATAGTATAAAATCAGCTCTGTTGACTAATTTACAACTAGAGCCAGAATAGTATAAAATGTCTGTCTGC
>NW_013812392.1:0-494 GCF_000517525.1 Limulus polyphemus
AGCAGCACTGAACAAAAATAGCTAATCTTGTGAGAGGAGGTATGAACCGTGTCAAAAAAATTAATTTTAACCTGTCCCAAAAATTTCTCAAATTCTGACAAATTTAGGAAACTACTTTGATGACTAACCATTCGACTTTTCTCAAAAGTGTCTTTCTGAGCCATGCTGTTCTGTAAAGCAAACACCATATAGCGATTCAGTAGAGAGTCCAAAGCTAATTCTCTTAGAGGGTGATCAGCCAAAATTCCCTGCCAACTTAAGATGTTACGAAGAAGCTAAAAATTGTAATAAAATGACTACACTTAATATTAGGTAAAAAAAATACTACAAGGTATAATCACACTCTGATACATAAATATTCACTTGAAATTCTTCAACATAGTTCATCTCATTTCTGATTATCTAAATAAATCCAACAATTCTCTCTAAACACACCACAGAAAATAATTGTGTGTGTATATATATATATATATATATATATATATATATATATA
>NW_013812393.1:0-493 GCF_000517525.1 Limulus polyphemus
ACCTGAAAAAGCCACCGTCGAAGAAGAAACTCTACCCGGTTTTGAGAAGGGAAAAAGCCCTTAATGAAGTTATTACCACTGATGTGACTATTACCGATAATAGGACATTTCCTGATGGAGCAGATGAACCCCACGTAAAGACGGAGATCATCAGTACTGAAGAAGATACATCCTGTAAAATTAAGAGACTTTGTTGAATTTTAATTTTGTGTTTGTAAATTCTGTACATTTAATTAAGTTGTTGTTAGTTATCTATTGGTTTAATGTAAGTGGCTATTGTTCGGGACGAACAATACTAAGGAAGGGGCAGTGTTACGACAGCGGAAGTCACACGACGTTGGGAGCATGCGCGCTGGAGTTTCTAGAAGGATCGTGACTTATCGGGCAATCTCACGAATATCCCAGAGTTTGCTAGACGCCCTCTTTTTTTAGTATATAAAGGCTTATGCAGAAAGGTTGTAGATAGAGATAATTCAGTCAAGCAAACAGTAGG
>NW_013812394.1:0-492 GCF_000517525.1 Limulus polyphemus
TTTTTTTTTGTTTTTGTCAATATCATCTTGTTTCTTTGTTCGGATATTCTCACAAAGCTACTTAAGATCTATCTGTACATAGTTGCCACTAATATTGAACCAATAGATATAGCTACCTCAGCCAATACAAAAATTCACCCATGTCCTACCTGCAAAGAAGGATACAATGAAAACTCAATCCACTCAGACTCAACCACCATTAAACCACTTTTCAACATCGACTGACTTTTTCTAAACACAGACCTGTTAAACCCAGACACGCATCTCCAAGAAAGACTGGAGAACTCAGACAGAAGAACAGCCTGTCGACAAGTTTCGCAGATTCCTTAGCTCATCATCTAGACAGTCTCATTCACCCTACGATTACAGAACCGATTCCGCGTTCGACGAAAACTTCCAGTACCAGTTCCCAAGTTCTCAACATTTTTATTCCGACGTAGAAGAACCAGTCTTTGAAGAAGATTACCAGCAGACGTTTACAGCCTTACCATC
>NW_013812395.1:0-494 GCF_000517525.1 Limulus polyphemus
GTTTCGACGTTACAATATCATTTATGATTTTAATGGTGGATATAGTTAATTTAAGGGGTTTTAAGGAAAAGTTTGATAAATATTTGAATGAAAAGGGGTGGTTTTGAATTTTTTTAAGGGTTTAATTTAGTAAATAGGATAGCCTAGATGGACCAAAATGTCCCTTGCTGCCCTTTAATGTCATTTTATGAAAGTCTTATGTGGTAAGAATCATATATCTGTGACTCAGTTTTTGTGACCATGTACAATATTGGAATTTCAAGGTGCAAATGGTTATTTCAATAATATGTCCAATAGTCTTCATATTGTTGCGTCAGCGAGTCACATGACCACGTGACGCAACGTTTCTAGAATTATCATGTACTTTGTCGAATGTTCAAGGTCTTACTAGAAATAGGTTACGCTGGTATAAAAGCGGGGAAGGTAATGTGTGTGCAGTCAGATAGATAGTGAGTAATTGAACTGCAGTCAGAGAGAGACGTATTGTTGTAGTT
>NW_013812396.1:0-960 GCF_000517525.1 Limulus polyphemus
CTTCACACACACACATTACATTATTCTCCCGTCACGTTATCACCCTCTTTTATATACCAGCCTACCCTATATCTAGTAAATACTAGAGCATTCGCCAATGTACGGGATAGTTCTAGAAACGTGGCGTCATACTAGTCATGTGACTCGCTGACGCAACAATATATTTAGTGAGCCTCATATTAGAAAAGGTTTAATATCGGCATTGAAATAAATTTGAGAAACGGCAAAAAAGTATTTATTTCTAAATTATATTTTAAACGTGAAGATAAATATTAAACACTGAAAGTAACGTAGTTAATAATGTGAAAATACTTAACATGGAGGTAAAGCAGTTAGAAATGTAAAGATATTTGCCATCGTCGGTTCTTTTCTTGCTAATAAGATTCCTTTAAACTTGTCTATTGTATTTCGTAAATACGACGTGCGTATATTTTTAAATGCTTAACTAAATATTTTATTGGAAAGGAGGTGTTTTATGCACCATTGTAATACGAAACTCATTTGTTCTCGAAGGTCACTTCAAATGTATTTGTTAAGCTAATAAATACATACAATAGTGTCAATCAATTAATTTTTCTCGTCACTTATTCATTTAGCGCAAACAATTTCGGAAGGTTTTAATACACCAAGACATTATAAGAAGAAAAATATGTACTAACTTTCTGGTTTGCGTAATTTCTGATCTTAGTCCCCTCTGCTGGTCGACATGAGAAGCATGTTATTAGTATCGTGTTTTGAACGCGTTCTTTGGAGCGTTCTGATGACTGGTTTGTTTTAGTGCAAAGCTACACAATAGGCTGTCGCACTCCGTCCACTAGCGTTCTGATGAAATGCTATTTTAAAAATGTCACCAGTATCCAGTAGAAAAATGCCAACTGTCAGACATTGTTTATAAATACTGTGTGTATGTCTACAGAGAGAGAGAGAGAGAGAGAGAGAGAGAGAGATAGAGAGAGCAGC
>NW_013812397.1:0-494 GCF_000517525.1 Limulus polyphemus
TTACAAAGACCAGTTTTTAAAGTTACAGAATATTGCAGTTTTTACAGTTATAGCTTTTTGTGCTTAAAGGTATAAAGACCAGTTTTTAAAATTACAGGGGACAGTTTGTATATGCCTATCATAGGATAAAATGAAAGATGCATTAATGTAAAAATGAATGAATACTTTTCTTAATTTGACACTCACACTATAATGCTATAGTGAACCCTTATTTGCTAATAAAATTCATCCTAAAATACTGAATTGAATCAAAATAAACTTTGCATAAACTTCTCCTCATTACAGATATTCCATCCGTGTCACTTTTAAAAACCCTCACAACCATTATATTTCATTTTATTTTTTAAATAGTAATATCAATTTTTTTAACTTCATTTATAGGTCCCAGTTATAGAAAGAATCTTAAAAGTATTATTAAAAAGCTATATTCTAAAAACATTGTTCCTATATATTTCAAATATATTTCAATATTCCATTAATGATAATAATTGAAT
>NW_013812398.1:0-494 GCF_000517525.1 Limulus polyphemus
ATTATTGTTGTTCCTGTACCTCTCATTATTGTTGTTCCTATACCTCTCATTATTGTTGTTCCTATACCTCTCATCATTGTTATTCCTGTACCTTTCATCATTGTTATTCCTGTACCTTTCATCATTGTTATTCCTGTACCTTTCATTATTGTTATTCCTGTACCTTTCATTATTGTTGTTTCTGAACCTTTCATTATTGTTGTTTCTGTACCTTTCATTATTGTTGTTTCTGTACCTTTCATTATTGTTGTTTCTGTACCTTTCATTATTGTTATTCCTGTACCTTTCATTATTGTTGTTCCTGTACCTTTCATTATTGTTATTCCTGTACCTTTCATCATTGTTATTCCTGTACCTTTCATCATTGTTATTCCTGTACCTTTCATTATTGTTGTTTCTGTACCTTTCATTATTGTTGTTTCTGTACCTTTCATTATTGTTATTCCTGTACCTTTCATCATTGTTATTCCTGTACCTTTCATCATTGTTGTTCC
>NW_013812399.1:0-494 GCF_000517525.1 Limulus polyphemus
CATGTAACTGCTGTAGAGTTGTTTGTTTTGAATTTCGCGCAAACCTACACGAGGGCTATCTGCGCTAGCCGTCCCTAATTTGGCAGTGTAAGACTAGAGGGAAGGCAGCTAGTCATCACCACCCACCGCCAACTCTTGGACTACTCTTTTACCAACGAATAGTGGGATTGACCGTCACATTATAACGCCCCCACGGCTGAAAGGGCGAGTATGTTTGGTGGGACGGGGATGCGAACCCGCGACCCGCACATTGCGAGTCGAGCGCCCCCTAAAACCACCTGGCGGTCATGCCGGGCCGTAGAGTGGAATATGATAAGTTAGTTGTTTTATGACAGCCAGAATGAAAGAAAATTTTACCTGACTTACTCTGAATTTATTTCTGGATTTTCAAAATCTTATCGTTAAGGATATTTTGTACTTGATTCAACATTATTTCTATTTCAATCATTTATCCTCAACATAAGTAAGAATTTGAATTTAATTAATACCTTGCT
>NW_013812400.1:0-973 GCF_000517525.1 Limulus polyphemus
CTATTGTAATACGCAAGATAAATTGCTCAAAGACCATTTTTAAACTAATTTCATGATGGAGAGTTTAGCTGCTGAAATTTAACGTTTTGAGCGGCATGATCAAAATTGCTTAAGCTTTTATTCAATGCTTAAATTTCTATATTATATTTAGCGTTTTTTTATATATTCATTACGCATATTTTCTGAAAACCTAGGTGGTCTAGTATTTGTATTGTTATTGTTATCAGGCCCATCAAGTGACTCAGTGGTAAGTTTGAAAGCACATGTCGCTAAAAACCGAATTTCGATACCCGCGGTGGGCACAGCACAGATAGCTTATTGCGATTAACAATAAAACAAACAAAAAAATCCTATTATTCGATACTGCTTACTACTTTTATAAACTAAAATTATTACAATTTATATATTTCAATTATTTCTCGATAACGCTAATTCAAGTTTCGTTTGTGTAAATCTGTTTCAACACTTTTTAGTAGTTGTTGTTTTTTTTTTTGTTTTTTTTACCTACGCAAACATATCAGCAAGTTTAAATATATTTTTGTTTTTGGAGCTGCGCTAAAATTGTTCCATGTAATTAATTAACGCAATTACAAAGGAATATGGAGAGCATCAATTGTTTTGTTTCTTTGTTTTTGAATTTCGCGCAAAGCTACACGAGGACTATCTGCGCTACCGTCCCTAGTTTAGCAGTGTAAGACTAGAGGGAAGGCAGCTAGTCATCACCACCAACCGCCAACTCTGGGACTACTCTTTAACCAACGAATAGTGGGACTGACCGTCACTTATAATGCCCCCACGGCTGAAAGGGCGAATATGTTTGGTGGGACGGGGATTCGAACCCGCGACCCTCAGATTGCGAGTCGAGCGCCCTAACCACCTGGCTATGCCGGGCCTGGAGAGCATCAAACCCGCAACTCTGTTGACGAAGCTTATAAAACAAAAGCTATTGATTTGTTATCTCATTAAATTTCCT
>NW_013812401.1:0-603 GCF_000517525.1 Limulus polyphemus
TGTATGTTGTTACATGTCACCTTATTGTTGTTGTATGTTGTTACATGCCACCCTATTGTTGTTGTATATTGTTACATGCCACCTTATTGTTGTTGTATGTTGTTACATGCACCTTATTGTTGTTGTACGTTGTTACATGCCACCCTATTGTTGTTGTATGTTGTTACATGCCACCTTATTGTTGTTGTACGTTGTTAAATGTCACCTTATTGTTGTTGTATGTTGTTACATGTCACCTTATTGTTGTTGTACGTTTTTACATGCCACCTTATTGTTGTTGTACGTTGTTACATGCCACCCTATTGTTGTTGTATGTTGTTAAATGTCACCTTATTGTTGTTGTATGTTGTTAAATGTCACCTTATTGTTGTTGTATGTTGTTACATACCACCTTATTGTTGTTGTATGTTGTTAAATGTCACAATGTTGTTGTATATTGTTACATGTCACCTTATTGTTGTTGTATATTGTTAAATGTCACCTTATTGTTGTTGTATGTTGTTACATACCACCTTATTGTTGTTGTATATTGTTAAATGTCACCCTATTGTTGTTGTATGTTGTTACATGCCACCCTGTTGTTTTTGTATGTTGTTAGATGCC
>NW_013812402.1:0-810 GCF_000517525.1 Limulus polyphemus
CGTTTAGTGGATGAGTATTGTTGGGTGTTAGACACGTTTAGAGGATGAGTATTGTGGTGTGTTAGACACTTTTAGAGGATGAGTATTGTTGTGTGTTAGACACATTTAGAATATAAGTATTGTGGTGTTAGCCACATTTAGAGGATGAGCATTTTAGTACGTTAAATGCATTTAGAAAATGAGTATTGTAGTGTTTTAGACACGTTTGGAAGATGAGTATTGTGGTATGTTAAACACGTTTAGAGGATGAGTATTGTGGTGTGTTAGACACGTTTAGAGGATGAGTATTATGGTGTGTTAGACACTTTTAGTGGATGAGTATTGTTGTGTGTTAGACACATTTAGAATATAAGTATTGTGGTTTTAGCCACATTTAGAGGATGAGCATTGTAGTAGGTTAAATGCATTTAGAGAATGAGTATTGTAGTGTTTTAGACACGTTTGGAGGATGAGTATTGTTGTGTGTTAGAAACGTTTAGAGGATGAGTATTGTGGTGATTTAGACACGTTTAGAGGATGAGTATTGTGGTGTGTTAAACACGTTTAGAGGATGAGTATTGTGGTGTGTTAGACACTTTTAGAGGATGGGTATTGTGGTTTGTTAGACACGTTTAGAGGATGAGTATTGTGTTGTGTAAACACGTTTACGGGATGAGTATTGTGGTGTGTTAGGCACGTTTATATGATTAGTATTGTTGTGTGTTAGACACATTTAGAATATAAGTATTGTGGTGTTAGCCACATTTAGAGGATGAGCATTGTGGTAGGTTAGACACGTTTAGAGGGTGAATATTGTGGTGTGTTAGACAC
>NW_013812403.1:0-686 GCF_000517525.1 Limulus polyphemus
GTATCGTTAAATCTTGTGTCTTCTTATTGACAGTACACATTATTGTTAAATCTTGTATTTTCTTACTGACAGTACACAGTATCGTTAAATCTTGTGTCTTCTTATTGATAGTACACAGTATCGTTAAATCTTGTGTCTTCTTATTGAAAATTCATAGTATCGTTAAATCTTGTGTGTTGTTATTGACAGTACACAGAAGAGTTAAATCTTGTGTTTTCTTCTTGAAAATACACAGTATCTTGAAATCTTGTGTCTTCTTATTGACAGTACATAGTATCGTTAAATCTTGTGTCTTCTTATTGACAGTACACAGTATCGTTAAATCTTGTGTCTTCTTATTGACAGTGCAGAGTATCGTCTTATCTTGTGTCTTCTTATTGACAGTACATAGTATCGTTAATTCTTGTGTCTTCTTATTGACAGTACGCAGTATCGTTAAATCTTGTGTCTTCTTATTGACAGGACACATTATTGTTAAATCTTGTGTTTTCTTACTGACAATACACATTATCGTCAATAAGAAGACACAATATTCAACAGTACACATTATTGTTAAATCTTGTATTTTCTTACTGACAGGACACATTATTGTTAAATCTTGTGTTTTCTTACTGACAGTACACATTATCGTTGAATATTGTGTCTTCTTATTGATAGTACACAGTATTGTTAAATCTTGTGTCTTC
>NW_013812404.1:0-757 GCF_000517525.1 Limulus polyphemus
ACGATAATGTGTGTTGTTTGGGGTAGGCTACATTCTCTAATGGCTGTACGATAATGAGTTGTTTGGGGTAGGCTACATTCTCTAGTGGCTGTACGGTAATATGCGTTGTTTGGGGTAGGCTACATTCTCTAATGGCTGTACGGTAATGTGTGTTGTTTGGGGTAGGCTACATTCTCTAGTGGCTGTACGGTAATATGCGTTGTTTGGGGTAGGCTACATTCTCTAGTGGCTGTACGATAACGTGAGTTGTTTGGGGTAGGCTACATTCTCTAGTAGCTGTACGGTAATATGCAGTTGTTTGGGGTAGGCTACATTCTCTAGTGGCTGTACGATAATGTGTGTTGTTTGGGGTAGGCTACATTCTCTAATGGCTGTACGATAACGTTCTAATTACCTTGTATAACAAAGTATTATTGTCTATATAATGAAATATCAGTTAGTTTTATTAACAATATTGGTTATAGTGGTTAATATATATATGTATATGTGTGTGTTGTGTGTGTGTGTGTGAAATTTATTTATTATAATTCTCTTATCATTTTAAATTTTTACATTAGTTTATTATATGGACTTAGACACGACCCAAGGTTTCTAAGCTGGTCGAGTCTTGGGGGATGCTGTTGGGATTATGGCCATAAACCTCTATAACAACGAGGGTATCCACATAATGAAACCATACGTTCTGATCGCTATAGGTTTTCGTTTTATGACAATGCATATATATATATATATACATACTTTTAGCATGATTAAGTTA
>NW_013812405.1:0-492 GCF_000517525.1 Limulus polyphemus
TACAACATTAGTACAATACATGAGAGACTGTAAATGTACTTCTATTTGTGTACAACATTAGTACAATACATGAGAGACTGTAAATGTACTTCTACTTGTGTACAACATTAGTACAATACATGAGAGACTGTAAATGTACTTCTAATTGTGTACAACGTTAGTACAAAATATGAGACTGTAAATGTACTTCTTGTGCACAAAATTAGTACAAAACATGAAAGAACGTAGATGTATTTCTACTTGTGTACAACATTAGTACAAAACGTGAGAGACTTTAAATGTACTTCTACTTGTGTACTACATTAGTACAAAACGTGAGAGACTGTAAATGTACTTCTATTTGTGTACTACATTAGTACAATACATAAAAGACTGTAAATGTACTTCTGCTTGTGTACAACATTAGTACAGAACGTGAGAGACTTTAAATGTACTTCTACTTGTGTACAACATTAGTCAAAAACGTGAGAGACTGTAAATGTACTTCTACTT
>NW_013812406.1:0-494 GCF_000517525.1 Limulus polyphemus
CACCACACAAATGTACTTCTTTCCAGCACGAGTTTGGGGCAGAGACCCAGCAATGTCAACGGCTTCTCTTTCCATTGGTGCGCCAACTTGATATAACTTCATTGGAGCATGTCTCTTATGCTTGGGTCCCCTTTTAGCACAAAATGTACTGCATGTCCTGCACCATTCTTCCACATCTTGCCTCATACCTATCCAGTAAAATCTTTGTCGTAGGTGACTCAATGTCTTCTTAATTCCGAGATGTCCTCCTGTTAAAGTATCATGGGATTGATGCAGCACAACTTCCTGTAACTTTCTTGGTATAACCGTTTGCCAGGTCGTCACTTTCCTATCTGCAGTTTCCCATCTCCAGAGAAGAATACCATCTTCAAGCTTCAACTGGTCCCATTGTGCCCAATAGTTCTTTGTCACAGAGCTTAGACTAGACACATTCTCCCAAGCAGGATGCAAAACACTTGCTTTTAGAAAATCCATTATTGGCTTCAAATCTTGGA
>NW_013812407.1:0-494 GCF_000517525.1 Limulus polyphemus
TTTCAAAATAGCAATAATCTATATACATATATAATGTATAACAATTGAAATGTGACTATTTTGCATAATACTAGTCTACTAAAACACAGCCAAGACAAGTTACTTTGTACAGACCAAAGGTCAGTTTTATGTTATTTGATATGGTAATGAGTGCACGTGAGCCATGTCCTTGTAACTTCTGTATTGTTAGCCAGGTATGGCTGAAATATCATTATAATAAAAATAATAAATATATATAAATGTATAATGTTATGAGATTTAAGCTATTTAGTTTAAACATTTATGTTTTCATGTTATAATTTATGTTCATTCTAGAATGAAAGAGGCATAATTTATATTTATTTCCTATTTTTTATGGTGGTTGCGAGATTGGTCAAATCTACCGAACCCATACAGAGATTAATTACTAAAAATAACCGATAAAACAAAGTTTTTTTTCTTAAGAAACATTTGATAACTATCTGGACATTATAAAGATTTTGCATGTGAAATTT
>NW_013812408.1:0-493 GCF_000517525.1 Limulus polyphemus
TCCACAGGTCCAACAACCTTTCTGGATAGCAGCATTTCCTGCTGCGGCATCTCCCCTGTGTAGAAGTTGCCAGCATTGAGCTCTCTTGTGCCCAGGATTATTACAGTGCCAGCAAAATCCCTCAAACCTCTATGAAAGCTGACCTTTTCTGGCCTTGAATCCTCTGTGGTACCTCTGTGCTGGACTTAACATAGGATTCAAATTCAAGAGCTCTGGCCATTGCATCCTGCATGGTAGAGGGGTGTGCTTGCTTCACTTGTATCACTTGTGGACTGTCCAAGGCATCTACGAACCGATCCCTCAGCAACAACTTGAGGAGATCGGGTGGTGCAGTTGGGTAGGCCTTTTGTGCCATGCTTTCCAAGTCCTGAGCCAGCTCTTGCAGGCTCTCCCCTTTAGCACGGACTCTCGTCCTAAACCTAGCCCTGTAGACTTCTGACTGATTTTGGGTTCCGTACCTGAGTTCTAGAGCCTCTACCAGTGCTCTGTAGTT
>NW_013812409.1:0-493 GCF_000517525.1 Limulus polyphemus
AATACTGAGTGATATAATGTAGGCTACACATTTAATACTGTGTAATATAACATAGGCTACACATTTAATACTGTGTAATATAATATAGACTACACATTTAATACTGTGTGATATAACGAATAATACACAGTTAATATTGTGTGATATAATGTAGGCTACACATTTAATACTGTGTGATATAATGTAGGCTACACATTTAATACTGTGTGATATAATGTAGGGTACACATTTAATACTGTGTGATATAATGTAGGGTACACATTTAATACTGTGTAATATAACATAGGCTACACATTTAATACTGTGTAATATAATATAGGCTACACATTTAATACTGAGTGATATAACATAGGCTACACATTTAATACTGTGTAATATAATATAGACTACACATTTAATACTGTGTGATATAATGTAGGATACACAGTTAATACTGAGTGATATAATGTAGAATACACATTTAATACTGTGTGATATAACGAATAATACACAT
>NW_013812410.1:0-228 GCF_000517525.1 Limulus polyphemus
GTCCATTTCCTTATTACGTTGTTATATTGGGATGATTTTACACGGTTTATCTGAATGTTTGTTTTTGTTCATTTCCGTATTACGCTGTTATATTGGACTAATTTTACATGGTTTATCTGAATGTTTGATCTTGTCCATTTCCGTATTACGCTGTTATATTGGGATGATTTTACACGGTTTATCTGAATGTTTGGTTTTGTCCATTTCCGTATTACATTGTTATATTGG
>NW_013812411.1:0-494 GCF_000517525.1 Limulus polyphemus
TTTTAAAATAACTTCATAATAACCAGTTTTTTACAAGAAATGTAATGGTGCTATTTATTTATTTATTTTTTTTTTTTTGGTGTAGACGAAATTGACAATTAATTATTATTGCGCCAGTTTTTTGTAATAAATATACAAACATAAGCACGTTTTGCACATAGAAAGCGTTATGGCGGGAGACACTCAAATCACCTTGCTGTCAATTCAGTATTTCCAAAAACAGTTTTCTTTAAATAGTGCTGAGTGGTTTCATAAGTGATTTAGTAACTTTGTGAATTGCAAATTATTGTTTAGTGATACAGGTGATTATGCCACCCAAGAAACGCCCTTTCTATGGAAAGTCTTCTGCCGCTAAAAGAATGCAAGCACAAAGAGCAGCTGAAACAGAAGAAGAATGCAAAAACTTCAAGCAAGAGCTGCAAGACAGGCTGCTCGAATACAGGAAGAAACTTTGGAACAACGTAAAGCTAGACTTCGAGCTCAAGCTGAAAGGC
>NW_013812412.1:0-493 GCF_000517525.1 Limulus polyphemus
AAGAGAAGTTACAGCAGTTGTTGGAGGAAAAAGAAAAGAAACAAGAATAGAGACTACAACAGTGGCAAAAAGTACAAATGGAAAACATTAGTAAATGTAAAAGCGAATTAGATACGTTAAAGGAAGATCTATTGTCTTTCACACAAGGAGGATACATTGACCATCGACTTAACCAGCCTCAGACAATGACAAGCCCCTTCCAGACTTTGCAGCTAAACCCTAATGCAGACATATTCAGACCCGTTAGAAGTCACATCCCAGATATGAATGTCAGTAATAGGAGTGATCCAGTGCGAAGGAAGCCACAGGAATTCGATGGGAAGGCACCGTGGGAAGCATATAGAGCACAAGTTGAGCTACTGGCAGAGATGAATGGATGGACAGAGCAGCAGAAAGCTGTATATCTGGCAACGAGCTTAAAGGGACAACCACTGGAAATACTTGGACAGTTGACAGCAGCCGACAGACACAACTATAGAGCACTGGTAGAGGC
>NW_013812413.1:0-494 GCF_000517525.1 Limulus polyphemus
GCCACACAGAAACGTCTAAAATTTGCAAAATGTAAGTTCAGGACTGTTAAACAAAAATATATATAATACAAATAAAGAATAAAACATACAATCAATTAGGTTTTCACCTTTTGTTTTGATTACTAGCAAGGAAACGTCACTTCTTTATTCATATATTGACTATTGACAGAGTCAAAACCTAATAAACTCTCTCTGTCTCCAACGCATTGCATAAGCCTTAATGACAGAAGTTGGCAAAATTTCCCAAATTTTATTCTCCACTTTTCAGCAAAATGTAATAATGTTAAATAATATTTCACATTGTGTGGGTTTAAAAATACATAAAATCTTAGCGAGCAAAAGTACTGTTACGTCTCTGTTCGTTTGTTAATTTTCCGTAAAAATTTATTCTGAAAAAGCTTTAGCGATACAAGTCCTTTCTTAAATAAAACTAGTTTACTCTTTCTCAGTACAACTTTGAAATTCACTCAATTTCCACAGTCACGCTATAATTC
>NW_013812414.1:0-494 GCF_000517525.1 Limulus polyphemus
CATCTACAAACTGCTCCCTCAGCAACAACTTGAGGATATCGGGTGGTGCAGTTGGGTAGGCCTTGTGTGCCATGCTTTCAGAGTCCTGTGCCAGCTCTTGCAGGCTCTCCCCTTTAGCACGGACTCTCGTCCTGAACCTAGCCCTGTAGACTTCTGACTGATTTTGGGTTCCGTACCTGAGATCTAGAGCCGCTACCTGTGCTCTATAGTTGTGCCTATCAACTGCTGACAACTGTCCAAGTATTTCCAGTGGTTGTCCCTTCAAGCTCGTTGCCAGATATACAGCTTTCTGCTCCTCTGTCCATTCGTTCATCTCTGCCAGTAGCTCAAATTGTGCTCTATACGCTTCCCACGGTGCTTTCCCATCGTATTCCTGTGGCTTCCTTCGTGCTGGATCACTCCTAGTACTGACATCCATATCTGGGATGTGACTTCTAACAGGACTAAAGATGTCTGCATTAGGGTTTAGCTGCGGGCTCTGGAAGGAGCTTGCC
>NW_013812415.1:0-493 GCF_000517525.1 Limulus polyphemus
GAATGTTTGTATCAGTCATATGTTTATCACATTACCAATAGCTGTGGTTGTAAGGTTGTTAGATCTAAAACATAAACAATGAAACATTCAATTCTTTATCACACACGATGTTTATCACATTACCAATAGCTGTGGTTGGAAGGTTGTTAGGTCTAAAACATAAACAATGAATGTTTGTATCAGTCATATGTTTATCACATTACCAATAGCTGTGGTTGTAAGGTTGTTAGATCTAAAACATAAACAATAAAACAACGAATTCTTTATCACACAGGGTGTTTACCACATTACCAATAGCTGTGTTTGTAAGGTTGTTAGGTTTAAAACATAAACAATGAAACATTCAATTCTTTATCACACAGGATGTTTATCACATTACCAATAGCTGTGGTTGTAAGATTGTTAGATCTAAAACATAAACAATAAAACAACGAATTATTTATCACACACGATGTTTATCACATTACTAATAGCTGTGGTTGTAAGGTTGTTA
>NW_013812416.1:0-491 GCF_000517525.1 Limulus polyphemus
GATGGTCCGTTGAGTTCGTTTAACGTACCAGGTCGGTGGTGCGGTATGCTCCGAGTGATATAACTTCAAGGTGGCTTGTTTTCTGTGGAAGTGTTTTGTAGGTGTGGAAAAAGGAAGTGTATTTACCTGTAACGAATTTGTTGCTATGTATTTATTTTAATATGAGTGTAGTTTAAATTAAGTTTATATTTAGAAACATACATGGCTTATACTTTTAGATAGGTATTGCGAAACTCCCGCCTATTCTCCAAAGTTGTAGAAGATTCTCGAGAGTAAGAATCAACAATATATGTATATACGTAAACACGTTAACTAGTATTGTTACATAAGACTGAAATTTCTAGAACGCCTCCACCCAGCTATAAATACAACCAACGCGACGCGCCAAAAGGAGTGTCTATTATTAGTTCGCTATATATCAGTGTGCTATAAAACTTCGAAAGCTATAACTGTGATTGTTATAACGCTTATCATTCGGAAAACTTAAGACA
>NW_013812417.1:0-495 GCF_000517525.1 Limulus polyphemus
GCCATGTCTGTAATGAAATGAGAATAGAAACAGAATAAAACAAGTTTCGTTAAAATCGGGCCACGAGTTACCGAGTTAGCGCCGTTTGTCGGGTCACTTTTCGTACATTCCATTATTATAAAACTTCGTTTTCCACCTGATGAATCACTTTGAAATATCTTCAATACAACAATATATGTACAACAGAAATTAAATGATGAGATGAAAATGTGTTATAACGGTGCTTAGAAAGAACAACAATAAAATGGACCTTCAATAATATTGACTATTTGCAAATAGTAACTATGGAGACGAGGTAATAAAATAAAAATCAAGTCGAGAACAACACCAAAATTTTATAAACAAAAACCTCTCGCCGAGCATTGGCTATTATATTATTTCCCTGTTCCCATCTTCATTAAAAGGTGTAAGATGACAAAAACAAGATCTAGAAGAATCTATCTATATACTACTAAAACTCTGAGATTGTTGGTTTGTTTGCTTATGTTCTCAGTC
>NW_013812418.1:0-494 GCF_000517525.1 Limulus polyphemus
AACTATCTTGTTCCTTCATGAATGCCCTAGCATTTACTAGATAGGGTAGTCTGGTATATATATAAGAGGGTGACAACGTGACGCAATAATGTGTGTGTAGGTAGTGAGTAATTGATTTGCAGTCAGAGCCCGAAGTTGACTTATTGGTGGTATTTTTCTTACACTGGCTCCTCAGATGTCCTTGCTCCCCACAGTTCCAACAGCCTTTCTGGGTAGCAGCTTTTAGTGCTGTATCGTCTCCCCTGTGTTGAAGTTGCCAGCATTGAGCTCTCTTGTGCCCAAGTTTGTTACAGTACCAGCAAAGTCCCTCAAACTTCTCTGAAAGCTGACCTTTTCTGGCCTTGAATCCAGATGACTGTGCCAACCTCGGTACCTCTGTGCACTTAACATAGGATTCAAATTCGAGAGCTCTGGTCATTGCATCCTACATGGTAGAGGGGTGTGCTTGCTTCACTTGTATCTTAAGTTGTAGACTGTCCAAAGCATCTACGAAC
>NW_013812419.1:0-495 GCF_000517525.1 Limulus polyphemus
CTTGTAAAAATGTCGCCGATGTCATTGCTTGTCAGTAAAAGGCAACAATAAGACATTGGTTATCTATTTTGTTTAATTGGTTAAAAATACTTGACAGCTCTCATATACATTGGTAAATGACATTATTGTAGTGACCCTTCACAGTTCTTTACAGCTCTCTTAATTTCTGCATTCCCTTACATTTGAAAAATATGCGACTTGTCTTGGATGTTTAAATAACTGCTAAAACTTCAGGTTTGTCTTGGATGTATAAATATTTGGTAAAATTTCAGGTTTGTTTTGGATGTTTATATAAGTAGTAAAACTTCAGGTATGTCTTGGATGTTTAGAAAAGTTGTAGAACTTATGGTCTGTCTTGGATGTTTAAATAGGTTGTAGAACTTCAGGTCTGTCTTGGATGTTTAAATAAATTGTAGAACTTCAGGTCTGTCTTGCATATTTAAATAAGTTGTAGAACTTCAGGTCTGTCTTGGATGTTTAAATAGGTTGTAGAAC
>NW_013812420.1:0-1123 GCF_000517525.1 Limulus polyphemus
CGGTAACTAGAGATACACATCTTTAGCCTTACTTGGTACAACTACTCCATGAACACTTAGGTGTATCTCTAGTTACCGAATATATAACCACCATACTCTCTTTAGCGTTATTTGGTACAACAACTCCACGAATACTAGGTGTATGGTGGTCATAAATTCTGTAACTAGAGTTACACCTAGGTGTTCATGAAGTAGTTGTGCCGAGGAATTGTTGTGCCAAGTAAGGCTAAAGATGAGTATGGTGGTTATAAATTCGGTAACTAGAGTTAGACCATGGTGTTCATGGAGTAGTTGTACCAAGTAAGGCTAAAGATGAGTATGGTGGTTATAAATTCTGTAACTACAGTTACACCTACGTGTTCATGGAATTCGTGGAGTTGTTGTACCAAATAACGATAAAGACGAGTATGGTGGTTACAAATTCGGTAACTAAAGTTACACCTAGGTGTTTATGGAGTAGTTGTAACAAATAAAGCTAAAGATGAGTATGGAGGTTATAAATTCTGTAACTAGAGTTACACCTAGGTGTTCATGGAGTAGTTGTACCAAGTAAGGCTAAAGATGAGTATGGTGGGTCAAGATTCAGTAACTAGAGTTACACCTAGGTGTTCAAGGAGTAGTGGTTCCAAGTAAGGCTAAAGATGAGTATGGTGGTTATAAATTCGAAAACTAAAGATACACCTGGGTGTTGATGGAGTATTTGTACCAAGTAAGGCTAAAGATGAATATGGTGGTTATAAATTTGGTAACTAGAGTGACACCTAAGTGTTCATGGAGTAGTTGTACCAAGTAAGGTTAAAGATGAGTATGGTGGTTATAAATTCGGAAACTAGAGTTACACCTAGGTGTTCATGGAGTAGTGTAACAAGTAAGGCAAAAGATGAGTATGGTGGTTATAAATTCATTCGGTAACTAGAGTTACACCTAGGTGTTCGTGGAGCTGTTGTACCAAATTACGCTACAGATGAGTATGGTGGTTACAAATTCAGTAACTAGAGTTACACCTAGGTGTTCATGGAGTAGTTGTACCAAGTAAGGCTAAAGATGAGTATGGTGGTTATAAATTCGGTAACTAGAGCTACACCTAGGTGTTAGTGGAGTTTTGTACCAAAAAACACTAAAG
>NW_013812421.1:0-493 GCF_000517525.1 Limulus polyphemus
TAGAGTATATATATATATATATATATATATAGTAGCTGAATCAATGTTTTGATGTACGAAGTATTTGAGAGGATTTAGTCAGAATTACAGCTTATTATTTTTGTACTTATGCAAAAAATTTGGTTACTGTATTTATTGTAATTCAAATAATAGGCGTTTGTTTCCTGTTTTGTGTTCTATTTCAGTGTTTCTTAAACTCTTTATGTCACACTCATGGGCATCCGCAGAAGTTATTCCAGAGAGGGACAAAGTTTTTCGGGGTGTGGGGGAAGTAGTGTGAATTGAATAAATATTGTTACGTCTCCGTTTGTTAATTAACTTTCCGTAACTTCGTTCCGACGAAACTTTAGCGACACAAGTCCTTTCTTAATAAAACTGGTTTATTCGTTCCGAATATAACTTTACCGATACACTTAACTTCAACAATCGCGCTAAACAAACGCTGTAACGTCTCTCGTGCTCTCTGACTGCAGTTCAATTACTCATTGTCTAT
>NW_013812422.1:0-494 GCF_000517525.1 Limulus polyphemus
TTATATTAAAGTTTTTCTCCATAATCCATTCAAGCCGTCTCCAGCCATTATTAGTCTCAAAGTGGGTTCCTCGTCATCGAATATGATAACTTGTTTGTTATGGTTAATATCAGATTGAACTTAACTCATTAGTTCTCAGCATCCTTGTTTTAAAGTTATTAATTTATTTACATTTCAAATCGTTTTTTAAGTCTTCGTGACAAAGCCCTTGCTTATTTTTTAAAAATGTTCTAAAGATATATTTAACTGATATTTTTCTTGCGTTATTATTTTTCTAAGCAGAACATTATCAAATAATTTCTCAATGTTACCTACATATTAGTTTATATAACATAAAACAGTTTCCCTATGAATTATATGTACATGTTTGTAAATGGTATATATGAAGAGATTTTACTGTGCCTTAACAATTCCATTGTTAGTAGGGTTTGAAAAAATAATCATCAAGAATACCCCTCGTGCCTGGCATGGCCAGGTGGATAAGGCGCTCGACT
>NW_013812423.1:0-494 GCF_000517525.1 Limulus polyphemus
GGGTGGGGATAACCTTAATAGTGTTATGGAGGAAAGCGATCTTGGTGTAATGGTCAATCCATCTTTAAAGCCATCCAAGTAGTGAGCTGTTGCTAGTGGTTGGGCAAATAGGATTTTAGGTTTTATTTATAGAAACATTGAATACAAGTCTAAAGAGGTTACACTTTCATTATACAGGTCACTGGTTAGGCCACATTTGGAATATTGTGTTCAGTCGTGGGCTCCTTACATTAGGAAAGACATTGAATTGTTGGAAAGGGTTCAAAGAAGAGTTACTAGAATGGTGTCTGGGATGGAGGGGTTGTTATATGAGGAGAGGCTGAAATCTCTTAAATTGTTTTCTCTTGAAAAAAAAGAAGAGTTAGAGGGGATCTGGTTGAGGTGTTTAAGATTGTAAAGGGAATTAACAGTGATGATGCATCATCTTTATTTTATTTAACACTGAGAACAGTAGGACTAGGGGCCACAAATATAAATTTTGGCAAGGTAGAAGT
>NW_013812424.1:0-494 GCF_000517525.1 Limulus polyphemus
CCATCTAATTTCACCAACAGAAAGATATGTTTTCTGTGGTTTCATTGATATAGAGAGTAGATTTTTGTTTTGTTTTTACTTACATAATGCGTAGGTTGCCTCTGGTTACATAAGTGGCGTCGCTAGGTGTTTAAAAGATTCGGGGCTCAGGCCCATAGGCGCGGGTATTTTCGGCGTTTCAGAATGATATTGATCATGGTTTTCTATAGACCCCTATGCACGTGACGTCACGCATATATTAACAGCAAGCCGAAAAGTAAGCACCGACATTTTGCTGGTACTGAAGTTTGAGATCAAGTATTTGAAATAACAATTAGCTGTGAAGCAGTTAGTTGTACAAATAACCAGACAAAGAATCCGGAGTTATTGTTTTATTGTTTGTTTGTTTTGGAATTTCGCGCAAAGCTACACGAGGGCTATCTGCGCTAGCCGTCCCTAATTTAGCAGTGTAAGACTAGAGGGAAGGCAGCTAGTCATCACCACCCACCGCCAAC
>NW_013812425.1:0-495 GCF_000517525.1 Limulus polyphemus
TGTTAATAAAGGACCATCATGTTCATAAAGTACTATCATGTTCATAAAGGACCATCATATTCATAAAGTACCATCATGTTCATAAAGGACCATTATGTTCATAAAGTACCATCATGTTCATAAAGGACCATCATATTCATAAAGGACCATCGTGTTCATAAAGTACCATCATGTTCATAAAGGACCATCATGTTCATAAAGGACCATCGTGTTCATAAAGGACCATCGTGTTCATAAAGGACCATCGTGTTCATAAAGTACCATCATGTTCATAAAGGACCATCATGTTCATAAAGTACCATCATGTTCATAAAGGACCATCATGTTCATGAAGGACCATCATATTTATAAAGGACCATCATGTTAATAAAGGACCATCGTGTTCATAAAGGACCATCATATTAATAAAGGACCATCGTGTTCATAAAGTACCATCATGTTCATAAAGGTACCATCGTGTTCATAAAGGACCATCATATTAATAAAGGACCATCG
>NW_013812426.1:0-493 GCF_000517525.1 Limulus polyphemus
ATCAACCTTCTGCCCCCCCCCCCCTTGTACGCGGGAGGTCGAAGATTCAACCCCGTGGATATTCATTTTATTTTATTTTCCTATAAAATATTTCAGTATTTAAATAATTTTAGCACATACATTGTACGCGAAGCACGAGTATATCCCCTAGTATAATATAAAAAATGGGAATCAGCATACTTGTTACAACAGAAAATTAGAATCCTTGTATATAATTACAACATAATCTTGTAATTATGTAGTAAAAGCAACTTAGGTAGATAACGTGAAGTTCACTTCTACGGTTTGTATTTAGGGCATAGCCACATCGGGCAATCTTTGTCCACCGCGGGGAATCGACCCCCGGATTTTAGCGTTGTAAGTCTGTAGAGTTACCGCTGTCTCATCAGGGTACTCTGTGGTTTGTGAAAAAAAAAATGCCATTTTTAGAAATTAAAGAAAAAATCTAACAAACGTAAAAAGAAATTTCAAAACAATAACCACGAAAGTGTAC
>NW_013812427.1:0-494 GCF_000517525.1 Limulus polyphemus
CCTCTCTTCTTGTTTATTTTCTTTCTTCTCCAACCACTGCTGTAGCCTCTCTTCTTGTTTATTTTCTCGTTCTTGTTGTTTAAAAGAAACAATTGCAATTATATTGCTGCCATCAAAATCTGCTAAGTTGTAGTTTGATTTGCCCCCTCTGGTTTCCTTTTTTTTAATCCCACTTTTGACACCAATTTGTTGCGTATCTGCTTGTTTGTTAATTTCCCGTAGAAATTCCTTCCAAGGAACTTCAGCGATACAAGTACTTTCTTAATTAAAACTAATTTATTCGTTCTCGATACAACTTTATAATACACAGAATTTCCACAGTCAATACGTTTGCAATCTCGATAACAAAACACACTTTATATTACCGTCACTACCACTCGCTTGACTCAGTTATCTGTCTCTATAACTATCTATCTGAAATCATATCTCTGCTTTATTTGTCGGGCTTATATAAAAAAGAGGGCGCCTAGAACAGACTATAGTTGCCAGGAAAA
>NW_013812428.1:0-494 GCF_000517525.1 Limulus polyphemus
GAGAAGACTAAACACACAACCTACCTCATTGAAATCTTGATTTAAAAGAAAGAAATGATGCTAGGTACGTTAGAAAGGCTTCGAAAACCACTAGGGGACATTCTGAACTTCCGATTGGTTATTCATGTCATATATAGAAGTAAGTGTTTATAAGGGAGGATTTCCAAAAATGGAAGGAGGTGAGCTGGGTGCCACTATGTTTGATTTATTATATGAGCAATATCTTAGCAAATAGAAAAGATAAGACCTTCTTGTTTTATATTCTAGCTTGTCAATATCTGTAATTTGAGTTTCTAATTCGTATGAAACTATAGACTTGGTATTTTTACTTCACAAACACCTAATTTGAACCGGTGCTGCATTCAACTAACCACATGACACACAAAAATCTATGTTTATCTGTGTTTTTTTTATATTTACTTTTAAATTAACAAATTGAGTAATGTATAGTTCTAAAATTTGAAGTATAATCTACAGTTTGATACCAAACTTAC
>NW_013812429.1:0-665 GCF_000517525.1 Limulus polyphemus
CTAAAAGTCTAGAGCTTTCCTCTTGGTCTCCCATCAGGGGCCCAGCCCCGGGACCGCTCTCGACGGCCCTAGACATATTTCTTGACACAACTGACAATGGCGTACCCAGCATCAAAAGTATGTGGATGCATACATGTAAACCCCTGGTGAGGAGTCTGGGGGGAAAGTTGCTGTAACCAGTGATATATGGGAATAGAATTTGAATGAATGAATGGGAAGACATTACTTTTATATTTTATGTTTATACATTAAACATAGATTATATATATTAAACATAGATTAAACGTAGTTATATACATTAAACATGGTTATATATACTAAACATAGATTATATATATTAAACATAGATTAAACGTAGTTATATACATTAAACATGGTTATATATACTAAACATAGATTATATATATTAAACATAGATTAAACGTAGTTATATACATTAAACATGGTTATATATACTAAACATAGATTATATGTATTAAACATAGCTATATACATTAAACATAGATTATATATATATTTATATATATATCAAATATAGTTATATACATTAAACATAGATTATATATATTTATATATATTAAACACAGTTATATATATTAAACATAGATTATATATATTTATATACATTAAACATAGATTATATATATTACATATATTAAACATAG
>NW_013812430.1:0-493 GCF_000517525.1 Limulus polyphemus
AAACCCTTGGAGGCTGTAGCCATACGTGTTTCCTTAGGTTGTGCCATCACCGTTTGTTCTCTCTACCTGTTTCCTGGAGAGACTTTTGATCAATCGGACCTTGATGCTCTCGTTGACCAGTTGCCACCTCCCTTTTTACTTTTGGGAGATTTAAATGAACACAACCCCCTCTGGGGTGGTGCTGATATTGATGGGAGGGGTCGTTCCATAGAGCGTATGCTCTCGGATCATGACCTTTCTCTCTTCAATAGTGGAACATATACTTATTTTCATGCACCTAGTCAGTCTTTTACTGCCATTGATCTCTCAATTTGCTCCCCTGCACTTTTCACTCGTTTTTCTTGGATGGTCGACAGCGATTCTCGGGGCAGTGATCATTTTCCCATCATACTGAGAGAGGTTGGCCATGGTCGATGCCACTCGACCCGAGTGCCACGGTGGAAGCTGGACCAGGCTGACTGGCCATCTTTCACCTCTCTCTCTTGATCCTGCC
>NW_013812431.1:0-493 GCF_000517525.1 Limulus polyphemus
CTCTATAACCCGAGAGCTTTTGAAGGCTCCACCTTTTGAATGTGCTTGGGTTATAGGGTTTTTTGTCAGTTTATATTATGATTTCTTAATGAAGAATTAAACCACCCTAAAAATTCTACAATGTAAAACTCTCACCTTCCATCCTTATATATATACAAAAAATTTTCACTTTAATTGTCATTAACCAACAGGCTGGTTTCTAGCTTGAAAAAGTGTTTGTAATTTTAAAGTGAAATGCAAACTGTGTAATCTTTATGTAATAGGGCAGCAAATGAAGGAAGCTCTTACTAACCCAATTACATGCAACTCAACAAATAAGTATGCTTAAGACTTCAAAAAAATTCAAAATTGACTGAGTCTAATACTGAGGGTGAAAGTATGACCTCAAGTTTCAAAGTGTTTACTAAACAATAAGGTATTTAAGAATGCTACCAAAGAAAAAAAAATTATGGATAGTTAATGATCATAAAACACAATACTAAGCAAAACGTTT
>NW_013812432.1:0-493 GCF_000517525.1 Limulus polyphemus
TGCACTGTCAATAAGAAGACACAAGATTTAACGATACTGTGTACTGTCAATAAGAAGACACAAGATTTAACGATACTGTGTACTGTCAAAAAGAAGACACAAGATTTAAAGATACTGTGTACTTTCAATAAGAAGACACAAGATTTAACGATACTGTGTACTGTCAATAAGAAGACACAAGATTTAACGATACTGCGTACTGTCAGTAAGAAAACACAAGATTTAACAATAATGTGCCCTGTCAATAATACGACACAAGATTTAACGATACTGTGTCCTGTCAATAAGAAGACACAAGATTTAACAATACTGTGTACTGTCAATAAGAAGACACACGATTTAACGATACTGTGTACTGTCAATAAGAAGACACAAGATTTAACGATACTGTGTACTGACAATAAGAAAACACAAGATTTAACGATACTATGTACTTTCAATAAGAAGACAAAAGATTTAACGATACTGTCTACTGTCAATAAGAAGACACAAG
>NW_013812433.1:0-494 GCF_000517525.1 Limulus polyphemus
AAAAACACAAAAAGTTAAAAATAAATAATGATAAAAAACAGTTTGAACTGAACTTTCGATATTTCGATCTTTAAAAATCCACTTTTTTAAATCATGGATGCACGGATGAAAATTAATTTTGGAAATTACTTATTAAATTTTGAATTAATTATTATTATATACGTGTGTTCACAAACTAAAACAATTCCGTAGAAAACTATTCTTTTAGGAATTACTAATAATTTAAAATCAGCTGACAGTTTTAACCTTTCTGATTATAATAATTTTGAATTATGTTCAATAGGTATGAGAAATTTAAATTCCCGAAGCTAAAGGAGTAACTTTATCAACCAAATATTTAATATAAAACTTATATTTGAGTTTATACTTCGAAAGCGAACTTGCCTCTTTAAATTACGTTTAAAGAAATTACATAATCTGTATTTAGAAAACTACTTATTTTCTGTTTGTTTGAAGTTAAGCACAATGTTTCACAATGGGTTAACTGTGCTCTG
>NW_013812434.1:0-494 GCF_000517525.1 Limulus polyphemus
TCACACTATATATATATTATTACCAAAGATTATTGATATCACACAATATGTATATTCTAATGTTTATTTATATCACACTATATATATTATTTCGAACGTTTATTGATATCACACTATATGTATTATTTCTAATGTTTATTGATATCACACTATATATATATTATTGCAAATGTTTTTTGATATCACACAATATATATATTTTCCAATGTTTATTGATATCACACTATATATATTATTTCCAATCTTTATTGACATCACACAATATATATTATTTCAATTTCTTGATATCACACTCTATATTTTACTTCCACTGTTTATTTATATCACACTGTATATATTATTTCCAATGTTTATCCATATCACACTGTATATATTATTTCCAATGTTTATCCATATCAAACTTTATATATTGTTACGTCTCCGTTTTTTAATTGATTTTCCGTAACTTCGTGCCGACGAAACTTAAGCCACACAAGCCTTTACTTAATAAAACT
>NW_013812435.1:0-493 GCF_000517525.1 Limulus polyphemus
GAACAAATTAAGATAAAGTAATTGGAAGTTTAATTATCTCTCAATAGCTGGAGAAAAAAGTAAGAAAAAATACTTGGAAGTTCAGTTATCTCTCAATAGATGGAGAAACAAATTAAGAAAAAATACTTGGAAGTTCAGTTATCTCTCAATAGATAGAGACTGTACTGAACGATTATTAAGAACCTTTACTTAAAACACAATAAAAATAAGTTATATCACTACCTTATATTTGCACAACAAACATGTTTTTATGTTCGTCCAATAACTATCAACTTAAATCCCTTTGAGTTCATTCCAGAATGAAAGATGCATAATTTATGTTTATTTCATAATTTTTTATGGTGGTTGCGAGATCGTTCAAATTTTTCGGGCCCGAACAGAAATTGATCACTGAAGACAATATATAAAATATAAAGTTTTCTCTTAGGAAACGTTTGGTAACTATTTGAACATTATAAAAATTTCGCATATGAAAGTTCAAAATTTTCTGATG
>NW_013812436.1:0-493 GCF_000517525.1 Limulus polyphemus
GATCCTGGAGACTTGCTAGCTGACATATGAGATAATGTTTCCACTGTAAACCCATCAGATCCTGGAGACTTGCTAGCTGACATATGATATAATGTTTCCACTCTAAACCGAACATATCCTGGAGACTAGCTGACATATGAGATAATGTTTCCACTGTAAACCCATCAGATCCTGTAAACTTGCTAGCTGACATATGAGATAATGTTTCCATTGTAAACCCATCGGATCCTGGAGACTTGCTAGCTGACATATGAGATAATGTTTCCATTGTAAACCCATCGGATCCTGTAAACTTGCTAGCTGACATATGAGATAATGTTTCCATTGTAAACCCATCGGATCCTGTAAACTTGCTAGCTGACATATGATATAATGTTTCCATTGTAAACCCATCAGATCCTGGAGACTTGCTAGCTGACATATGAGATAATGTTTCTACTGTAAACCCATCAGATCCTGAGACTTGCTAGCTGACATATGAGATAATGTTTCC
>NW_013812437.1:0-1045 GCF_000517525.1 Limulus polyphemus
AACCACCATACTCATCTTAAGCCGTACTTGGTAACACTAGTCCATAAACACCTAGGTGTAACTATAGTTACCGAATTTATAACCATCATACTCATCTTTAGCCTTATTTGGTACAACTACTCCATGAACACCTAGGTGTAACTCTAGTTACAGAATTTATAACCACCATATTCATCTTTAGCCTTACTTGGTACAACTACTCCATGAACAGTTAGGTGTAACTCTGGTTAGAGAATTTATAACCGCCATACTCATCTTTAGCGTTTATTGGTACAACTACTCCATGAACACTTAGGTGTAACTCTAGTTACCAAATTTATAACCACCATATTCATATTTAGCCTTACTTGGTACAAGTACTCCATGAAGACCTAGGTGTAACTCTAGTTACCTAATTTATAACCACCATACTCATCTTTAGCCTTACTTGTTACAACTACTCCATCAACACCTAGGTGTAACTCTAGTCTCCGAATTTATAACCACCTACTCAACTTTAGCCTTACTTGGTACAACTACTCTTTGAACACCTAGGTGTAACTCTAGATAGGTGTTCATTGAGTAGTTGTTCCAAGTAACGCTAAAGATGAGTATGATGATTATAAATTCGGTAACTAGAGTTAAACCTAAGTGTTCATGGAGTAGTTGTACCAAGTAAGACTAAAGATGGGTATAGTGGTTATAAATTCTGTAACAAGAGTTATACCTAGGTGTTCATGGAGTAGTTGTACCAAGTAAGGCTAAAGATGAATATGGTGGTTATAAATTCGATAACTAGAGTTAACCTAGGTGTTCGTGGAGCTGTTTACCAAATAACGCCAAAAATGAGTATGGTGGTTATAAATTCTGTAACTAGAGTTACACCTAGGTTTTCATGGAGTACTTGTACCAAGTAAGGCTAAAGATGAATATGGTGGTTATAAATTCAATAACTAGAGTTACACCTAGGTGTTCGTGGAGTTGTTGTACCAAATAACGCTTAAGATGAGTATGGGGTTACACATTCAGTAAATTCAGTAACTAGAGTTACACGGTGTAACCCCAT
>NW_013812438.1:0-2041 GCF_000517525.1 Limulus polyphemus
ATTGCTCTGTTATAGATTTCTTGCTATCAGAGGGTTATAAATTGATGGATCTTGACCTTTTTTGCTATGTATATTCACTAGTTCGTTCCACAGTCTCATTCGAAGTTTCACCTTACTACGATGCGTTTTAAGGGAGTTATTGAAGGTTTTGCGTTTTGTACAAGTAATTAGTCCCATTTTGATGAATCTTTTTGAATTTTTTTCTTAAGGTTTCTCCGCAATTTTTGCGCATTTACTTACAAAATTCTAGATTATTAGTTTTAGTTTTACGATTTTTGTGGTCGTTTTATGTTACTCTTTTTATGGCTTCTTGAAATCGTATGTGTACTGCACTGAAGCTTTTTGTTACCGATTGTTTCTCGATTTCTATTTACCAGAAAGTCCTGAATTGATTGTTCTTAACTAAATTTGGTATGTAGGTACATTTTATCGTTGCCCAGTTACATGAAGAGTTTCACCTTGCTACTTTTCGAAACTTCTCGAATTTTTTTATGAACGTTCGTTTCATACTCACGTATTTACATGCAAAACTCTAGCTACATTTTATCATTTTTGAGAATTTTGTATTCACCAAATTTGTTATGTAGGTACACTCTATCGTTGCGCAGTTATATGCAGATTTTCACCTTTCTACTATTCGTTTTAAGGAAGTTATGGAAGATTTTGCGTTTTGTACCAGTACTTAATTCCATTTGGACTAATCTTCTCGAATTTTTTTTATGAACGTTCGTTGAGAATGTGTACTGCAGTGAAGCTTTTTCATTCCATAACTCCCTTAAAACGAATAGTAGAAAGGTGAAACTCTTCATGTAACTGCGCAACGATAAAATGTACCTACATACCAAATTTGGTTAAGAACAATCAATTCAGGACCCTCTGGTAATAAGAAATCGAGAAACAATCGGTAACAAAAAGCTTCAGTGCAGTACACATACGATTTCAAGAAGCCATAAAAAGAGTAACATAAAACTACTACAAAAATCGTAAAACTAAAACTAATAATCTAGAATTTTGTAAGTAAACGCGCAAAATTGAAGCGAACCTTAAGAAAAAAATTCAAAAAGATTCATCTAAATGGGACTAAGTACTGGTACAAAAAGCAAAACCTTCAATAACTCCCTTAAAACGCATCTTAGGAAGGTGAAACTTCGCATGATACTGTGGAACGAACTAGTGAATATACATAGCAAAAAAGGTTAAGATCCATCAACTTAGAACCCTCTGATAGTAAGAAATCTATAACAGAGCAATATCATTCACCAAATTTGTTATGTAGGTACACTCTATCGTTGCGCAGTTATATGCAGATTTTCACCTTTCTACTATTCGTTTTAAGGAAGTTATGGAAGATTTTGCGTTTTGTACCAGTACTTAATTCCATTTGGACTAATCTTCTCGAATTTTTTTTATGAACGTTCGTTGCATACTCACGTATTTACATGCAAAACTCTAGCTTCATATTATCATTTTTGAGACTTTTGTGTCCATATTGTTACTACTTTATTGGCTTTAAAAAGATAATGTGTACTGAAGTGAAGCTTTTTGATATTGCTCTGTTATAGATTTCTTGCTATCAGAGGGTTCTAAATTGATGGATCTTAACCTTTTTTGCTATGTATATTCACTAGTTCGTTCCACAGTATCATGCGAAGTTTACGCAAAACCTTCAATAACTCCCTTAAAACGCATCGTAGGAAGGTGACTAAGTACTGGTACAAACCCATTTAGATGAATCTTTTTGATTTTTTTTTAAGGTTCGCTGTAACATTGCGCGTTTACTTACAAAATTCTAGATTGTTAGTTTTAGTTTTACGATTTTTGTGGTCGTTTTATGTTACTCTTTTTATGGCTTCTTGAAATCGTATGTGTACTGCACTGAAGCTTTTTGTTACCGATATTTTCTCGATTTCTTGTTACCAGAGGGTTCTGAATTGATTATTATTCACCAAATTTGTTATGTAGGTACACTCTTTGGTTGCGAAGTTATATGCAGAGTTTCACTTTTCTACTATTCGTTTTAAGGAAGTTATGGAAGATTTGG
>NW_013812439.1:0-493 GCF_000517525.1 Limulus polyphemus
GGTTTTTGATTTGTACTACATTTCTCTGTTGTTGTTCTTAATTTACCCGTAATGGACACAAAGTATCGTTTTAGGAAACTCCACATGCGGCTTAGTGACAATATCGTGTAATCTATTACAGTACACAAATATATATATAAATTATACTGGTAAGGATCTGTAGTACTTCAAAAAATAATAATATTCTCACAAAAAATAATTTGTCTAAAGTTGTTTGGTTACATATTAATCTATTCAGAAGAATCGAACCAAGCATACAATTTTAATAAATCAATAGTAATTTGATGATACTTGTTTTATCCTAATATACTATCATTATAATTCGAAATAAAATTATGTTAATATTTACTACTATAAATTGGGCCGGTGATGGTTCACTATCATTGTAACCCTAATATAAATGTGACCGGAAGTTAATATTAAAACCACTAAGTCACACAAACTTCGTATTCTTATTCTTGTATAAAGCTTACTATTTCATTAAATAGAAGTT
>NW_013812440.1:0-494 GCF_000517525.1 Limulus polyphemus
CCCCATGGTGCTTTCCCATCGTATTCCTGTGGCTTCCTTCATACTGGATCACTCCTAGTACTGACATTCATATCTGGTATGTGACTTCTAATGGGACTGAATATATCTGCATTTGGGTTAAGCTGTGGGGTCTGGAAAAGGCTTGCCATTGTCTGGGGCTGATTAAGTCGATGGTTAATGTGTCCTCCTTGTGCAAAAGACAATAAATCGTCCTTTAACGTATCTAATTCACTTTTAAATTTACTAATGTTTTCCGTTTGTACTTCTTGTTTCCTTTCTTGTTCCAGTTGCCTCTGCTGTAGTCTCTCTTCTTGTTTCTTTTCTTTTTCCTCCAACAACTGCTGTAATTTCTCTTCTTGTTTATTTTCTTTCTCCTCCAACAACTGCTGTAAGTTCTCTTCTTGTTTATTTTCTTTCTCCTCCAACAACTGCTGTAATTTCTCTTCTTGTTTATTTTCTTTCTCCTCCAACAACTGCTGTAATTTCTCTTCTTG
>NW_013812441.1:0-531 GCF_000517525.1 Limulus polyphemus
GAAAAATAAAATTTAGAAAACCGCTGTTTTGAGAGACTGTTTAAAATAATTCAATGTAACGTATAGAAAAGGATTATCCAAACAATTTCACCTCACATATCTAATCAGTTATTTTGTTAGGTACTGAGTGCAGTTTCTTCCCACTGAAATAAAAGGATAGGGAAAGTAATATAAACTTAACTCAAAATCTGAACAGAATAATATGGAAAAATATATATTTGCAATAAAGATTATAAAATATTTTATTCTTTATTTATCCGTTGTTTCAGGTTTCTTGTAGTTTTCATACTGTTATTAACTTTAGTTTATTAACTTTAAGTGATGTACATGATCTGGATTTGTTGCCTCTTTGCTACATTTCCATTTCCTTTTGTCTGTATTCCGGCTGCTGCTGCTGCTGAAATTTTTCGAATGGTATTCTTTACATCAGTAAGTGTAGAGCAAGAATTACCAACAAGTTGAAAAAACACCATAATATCAATCTTATATTACAGAATCGTAACTTTGGAAATATTGTAGTAAATGTTTCGC
>NW_013812442.1:0-494 GCF_000517525.1 Limulus polyphemus
GAAATGGCCCTGAAATTGTATGTCTCTCATGAAACAATATATAAACATCTAAGGAATATGGGAAAACTCCATAAAGAAGGTATTTGGGTGCCTCACAAACTCTTCGATGATCATCATTCCCAATGTGTGAACATTGCTTCGTCTCTTCTGGCACGTAATGTGCGTGAACCATTTTTGGACAAAATTGTCACCAGTGATAAAAAATGGATTCTCTATGCAAATATTAAATGCCAAAAACAATGGCTCAGTCCTAGACAAAAACCACTTCCGACCTCAAAGCCTGGACTCCATCCATATAAAGTGATGCTTTGTATTTGGTGGGACATCAAAGGAGTAATTCATTTCGAACTCCTCAATCCACAGCAAACTGTCAATGCAGAGATCTATAGTAAGCAACTGTAATGTTTAAATCAAGCCCTTCATCCAAAATGTCCTTCACTTGTCAATCGGAAAGGTATTCTTCTTCTCCACGACAATGCACGTCCACATGTTGC
>NW_013812443.1:0-913 GCF_000517525.1 Limulus polyphemus
ACTGAACAGTGTATTTGTACAGTGATAACAGCATATTTAAAGGGGGACAAAATTTAGAACTCAGTTTTTTTTTATCATTATTTATTTTAATGTGAGTATAATATGTGTAGCTGTGAAAAATCATTCTGTTTTTGTCATTGAGAGGTGTGAACTATGCACACTGGTCAATCTGTAACCAATTAGCAAGGTGAGAGGTGAGCACTTGGATGTATTGACAAGATTAAATCTTCTTACATAAAATAATTGTGACATTCTGTTTAATGTCAAAGTTGAGTTAGTTCAAAGGACCTAGGTTTCATGAAGATTTAAAATCAATTATGTAAATTCACTCGGTGAGAAATGTTTTTAATTTTTTTTTATTCAACTTTTTCGTTTATTTTGCCTTATTTCAGCTAATAAATTTCTAATTTTTACATTTTAGTTACTTATATAACAATAAATAAAAAAACAAACTTAATACTTACATTTGGCTTGTTGTTCTTTGCTATACTATAGGCTATACTATGAGCGTGTAGTTTATGTTAAACTCGGGACATTACATAGAAATATTTAGAAAGCAGAAAAATGGAAATATTTTATCTAACAGTTTCACGTTATATAGATGTGAAATTTTAGAATTTATTTTAGCATTTCCAGTTGAAATTAAAAATTAAAGCTTACATAATATTAAAATTTAAATTATATACTATTTTTTGATGCCAAGCTTATTAATATAAATTGATAATAAAGTAATATAATTCAATTTTGATAAAACTTGTCTGCTACAGCAAAACACAATGGGTGGAGCAACATGGCTGTGTCATTGTATTTATTGATGTACCTGATCATCATACCTGTTTTAGAGCAGGTCATCAAGGATTCATTAATGTTTTGGCACATGTGACCTCCAATAGAGACTTGTGTTACACATGAT
>NW_013812444.1:0-494 GCF_000517525.1 Limulus polyphemus
GGGAGCTGGTTGGGTTGGTGGAGATGAGTTTAGTGGAGTGCATTGGCAACATAAATTTTGTGAAATATGTCTAAATATTGGAGGAAGGATTCTTGCTACTTTATTCCTCGGGTTTCGTGGACAAGATCACAACATTGTTCCAGGAAGATGGAACACCGTGTCACACTGCTAGAAACACCCAAAAGTGGCAGGAAGGAAATGGTATCCAGAAGTTGCCCTGGCCGAGCCAATCTCCTGACATGAACCCCATCGAAAACCTCTTGGCCATAATCAACCAGCAAGTCAAGAAACAACATAAAAAACCCAACTTCGAAGAGCGATCTACTCCAAGTTTTGAAGCAAGAGTGGGCAAAAATCCTACAATCTAAAATTGACAAGATGATTCTCACGATGCCCCAAAGGATCCACGAAGCGAAAGGAAGATCTACTAGATATTAATTAAATTATAAATATATCAATTCATGTGAATATGACTGAAAATTTTCATTTTTTCT
>NW_013812445.1:0-493 GCF_000517525.1 Limulus polyphemus
CTTTATTGGACGATGATTGCCTGTGTTTATTCTGTGCTCTATCAGGTTTATGCATCCGAGGTCATGATCTCCTTTCGAAAAGACGTCAGCATAATTTGCCAAAGTTTTTTTACCTGAAGAGCCTGTGATGATAAGAAATGGACTATGCTCTTCTTATAGAGGTCAGTCAAATATACTGGAAGTGTATGTCCTTTCTTCACAGTTGCATTCCTTGCTTTAACATTGACTGGCTCTACCTCCTGGCACACACCCAACAATGCCCCTTCCTTAAGTGTCTGCTCACATTTAGAGAAATTGGCCACTGTTATAGGCACTACTTGACGACCTGCTACAAGTAACCTTCCAATCTTCAAATCCGCTGGCCTGGATGGGTCTTCCACTGCATCTACAAGCACTGGGCTCCCATGGGGATGTTTTTTTATCCTACCCCAAATTATCTTCTCTGACATAGGGGTATTGTAGTTGATTTAAGTGCTGTGACTTGCAGATCAAC
>NW_013812446.1:0-493 GCF_000517525.1 Limulus polyphemus
ACATTGTATCCACAACAATTTGTTATTAAGTTGATGAACATTGTATCCACAACAATTCATTATTAAATTGATTAACATTGTATCCACAACAATTACATTATTAAGTTGATGAACATTGTATCCACAACAATTCATTATTAAATTGATTAACATTGTATCCACAACAATTCATTATTAAATTGATGAACATTGTATCCACAACAATTTGTTATTAAGTTGATGAACATTGTATCCACAACAATTCATTATCAAATTGATGAACTCTGTCCACATTGTATCCACAACAATTCATTATCAAATTGATCAACTCTGTCCACATTGTATCCACAACAATTTGTTATTAAGTTGATGAACATTGTATCCACAACAATTCATTATTAAATTGATTAACATTGTATCCACAACAATTCATTATTAAATTGATGAACATTGTATCCACAACAATTCATTATTAAATTGATTAACATTGTATCCACAACAATTCATTATTAAA
>NW_013812447.1:0-494 GCF_000517525.1 Limulus polyphemus
ACACAGTAAGTGGTTTAGTCTCTTTTGGATTATATTGTTTCACGCAGTAAGTGGTTTAGTCTCTTTTGGATTATATTGTTTCACGCAGTAAGTGGTTTAGTCTTTTTTGGATTATATTAGTTTCACACAGTAAGTGGTTTAGTCTCTTTTGACCAATATATATATATATTATAAACTTTTTTCATTTCGAGAATATGTACCTGAATGTACGGAAAAGCTCCGATGTGTTTTTCTTAATGTGTAGAGGTTTAATACATTCATAATTACTCAATATTTTATAAACATTTATTTAGCAGCTTCATCTTTAAAACATTGCAGCTTTTGTTTGTAATTAAGCACAAAGCTACACAATGAGCTACCTTTGCTCTGCCCACCACGGGTATCGAAACCCGGATTCTAGCGTTGTAAGTCCGCAGACATGCCGCTGTGCTGAATTAGTACATTATCCTAAGTACGTGAGTATAAATCTGTAGTAAATTTCAGGAGATCACGAG
>NW_013812448.1:0-495 GCF_000517525.1 Limulus polyphemus
ATATTAAAGTTTTTCTTCATTACCCATTCAAGCCGTCTCCAGCCATTATTAATCTCAAAGTGGGTTCCTTGTCATCGAATACTGACATTATGAATTCTCGTTATTATTTTATTTATTAATTCAAATTTGTTCAGCTTCAGACAGTTATGGTTCAGTGATAAGGAGGTGAGGGTTCATCATGATTTGAGAGTCTCAATATTTGATTCCTATTGCTACCAAACATTGTTCACCCTTTCAGCCTGGGAGGAATTACTTGTTTCTGTTTAGAAGTTACAGAACAGATACTTAGGCTATCTGCCACCATCTCTACTTTTGAACTGCTGACAACAGGGAAGTTAACTGGTTGGCAGCACCTACTGCCAAATCTTGGAGTAATATATTACCAAGAAATAGTGGGATTAACCCACATTATTAACTGTGTCATTATAATGCTCTTATGGCTAAAAGAGCAAACATGTTTGGTGGCACTGGGTATCAAATTCATAATCCTTAATT
>NW_013812449.1:0-539 GCF_000517525.1 Limulus polyphemus
TTTTTTGTGTGGCTTGGGTTAATTCAACTCATCATTATTGTGTTTAACATTTTTTGTGTGGCTTGGGTTAATTCAACTCATCATTATTGTGTTTAACATTTTTTGTGTGGCTTGGGTTAATTCAACTCAACAATATTCTGTTTAACATTTGTTTGTGTGGCTTGGGTTAATTCAACTCAACAATATTCTGTTTAACATTTGTTTGTGTGGCTTGGGTTAATTCAACTCAACATTATTGTGTTTAACATTTGTTTGTGTGGCTTGAGTTAATTCAACTCAACATTATTGTGTTTAACATTTGTTTGTGTGTCTTGGGTTAATTCAACTCAACATTATTGTGTTTAACATTTTTTTGTGTGGCTTGGGTTAATTCAACTCATCATTATTGTGTTTAACATTTGTTTGTGTGTCTTGGGTTAATTCAACTCATCATTATAGTGTTTAACATTTGTTTGTGTGTCTTGGGTTAATTCAACTCAACATTATTGTGCCTAACATTTTTTGTGTGGCTTGGGTTAATTCAACTCATCATTATTGTG
>NW_013812450.1:0-424 GCF_000517525.1 Limulus polyphemus
CCATTCGTATTCAATGTCAGCCAAGTATACTTTCTGTTTGTCCTTTATGCCCATGAGTTCAATAGTTACCCACACTGGTCCCCACAATCTTGTAGAATGTCCTGTCACACCATAAAGCTTCTGTATGGCTTCTGGTACTCCTTCGTGATCTAACACCTTGATGCTCACAAGAGTTTGCTGAGACGCAGAGTCTCTGACAAAGTTGCACCTTTGGCCATCTAGCTTTCCTGTCACATAGACACTGTGTGTGTTGTGCTTGGCATTTTATACCTAGCTGTTGGGACTTTCAAAATGGGGGTTGATGGGCATCGCTCAACACCAACCACTACTGGTCTCCTTGAGGCCGACTTGTTGGTAATATTCCTCCTACACTGGCTCCTCAAATGTCCGTGCTTTCCACAGTTCCAACAACTTTTCTGGATAC
>NW_013812451.1:0-1121 GCF_000517525.1 Limulus polyphemus
TATTGTGAAATAGATTCTAATCTGTGGAAATTTTGTAGGTACGGTGGATGATGGCGTAGATGGTTCCAGTTTTGTATCTTTGAGGGCATTCACTTTGAGCGTTGAGGTAGATTCCCTGTCTAGTGGGTTTTTGATAGACAGATGTGGCGTATGTGCTGTTGTTGGCGTCGATATGTACATCCAGAAAATTGATATATATATATATATATCGTTGTTAATGTTTAAACATAAGTTT
The DNA here is from genome assembly GCF_000517525.1 of Limulus polyphemus. NCBI lineage: Eukaryota > Metazoa > Arthropoda > Merostomata > Xiphosura > Limulidae > Limulus > Limulus polyphemus. The sequence continues at coordinate 236 of NW_013812451.1, forward strand.
TATTTACCATATATATATATATATCGATGTGAATCTTTAAACATAAGTTTTATTTACCATATATATATCGATTTGAATGTTTAAACATAAGTTTTATTTACCATATATATATGTATATCGATGTGCATGTTTAATCAGAATTTTTTTTTACCATATGTATATATATATAAACATATCCTTGTAAAAGTTCTATCAGAAGTTTTTATTTACCATATATGTATATATCGTTGTGAATGGTTAATCAGAGGTTTCTATTTACCATATATATGTATATATATATATATATGTCGTGGTGAAAGTTTAATCAGAAGTTTCTATTTACCATATATATGTATATCGATGTGATTGTTTAAACATAAGTTTTACTTACCATATATATATATACTTTAAATCGTTGTAACTGTTTAATCAGGAGTTTTTATTTACCATATATATATGTATATCGATGTGCATGTTTAATCAGAATTTTTTTTACCATATGTATATATATATAAACATATCCTTGTAAAAGTTCTATCAGAAGTTTTTATTTACCATATATGTATATATCGTTGTGAAAGTTTAATCAGAAGTTTCTATTTACCATATATATGTATATCGATGTGATTGTTTAAACATAAGTTTTATTTACTATATCTATATATATATATATCGAAGTGAATGTTTAATCAGAAATTTTATTTACCATACATGAATATATATATATATATATCGTTGAGAATTTTAATCAGACGTTTTTATTTACCATATATATATATATATATCGATGTGAATGTTTAAACATAACTTTTATTTACCATATAAATATATATATATATATATATATCGTTCTGAAGGTTTAATCAGAAGTTATTATTTACCATATATATATATATATATATATATA
>NW_013812452.1:0-575 GCF_000517525.1 Limulus polyphemus
AGCTCTTGCAGGCTCTCCCCTTTAGCACGGACTCTCGTCCTAAACCTAGCCCTGTAGACTTCTGACTGATTTTGGGTTCCGTACCTTAGTTCTAGAGCCGCTACCAGTGCTCTATAGTTGTGTCTGTCGTCTACTGACAACTGTCCAAGTATTTCCAGTGGTTGTCCTTTCAAGCTCGTTGCCAGATATACTGCTTTCTGTTCCTCTGTCCATCCGTTCATCTCTGCCAGTAGCTCAAATTGTGTTCTATTTGCTTCCCATGGTGCCTTCCCATCGAATTCCTATGGCTTCCTTCGCACTGGATCACTCCTATTACTGACATTCATATCTGGGATGTGACTTCTAACAGGACTGAATATTTCTGCATAAGGTTTTAGCTGCAGGGTCTGGAAGAAGCTTGTCATTGTCTGGGGCTGGTTAAGTCGATGGTTAATGTATCCTCCTTGTGTAAAAGACAATAAATCGTCCTTTAACGTATCTAATTCGCTTTTAGATTTACTAATGTTTTCCATTTGTACTTCTTGCCACTGTTGTAGTCTCTCTTCTTGTTTATTTTCTTTCTCCTCCAATAGCTG
>NW_013812453.1:0-494 GCF_000517525.1 Limulus polyphemus
ATGTGTGCTTGCCATTTTACACTTAGCTGTTGGGACTTTCACGATGGAGGTTGGTGGGCGTCCTTTAGCACCAACCACTACTGGTTTCCCGATGCTGACTTATTGGTGGTATTTTTCTTACACTGGCTCCTCAGATGTCCTCGCTCCCCACAGTTCCAACAGCCTTTCTTGGTAGCAGCCTTTACTGCTATATCGTCTCCCCTGTGTTGAAGTTGCCAACATTGAGTTTTCTTGTGCCCAGGTTTGTTACAGTGCCAGCAACGTCCCTCAAACCTCTCTGAAAGCTGACCTTTTCTGGCCTTGAATCCAGATGATTGTACCAACCTTGGTACCTCTGTGCTGGACGTAAGGTAGGATTCAAATTCGAGAGCTCTGGCCATTGCATCTTGCATGGTAGAGGGGTGTGCTTGCTTCACTTGTATCTTAAGTTATGGATTGTCCAAGGCATCTACGAACTGATCCCTCAGCAACAACTTGAGGAGATCGGGTGGTGC
>NW_013812454.1:0-494 GCF_000517525.1 Limulus polyphemus
TATATAATGTGCTGTTTTTTGTAATCAAAATGTTCAGGGCCATAGTACTATATATGTTCTGGTTGATCACTCTCTTAAGCCATCAAAGTAGTGTGCTGTGACTAGTGTTAGAGTAAGCATGATTTTAGGTTTATCTACAGAAATATTGAATACAAGTTTAAAAGAGGTTATAATTTCATTGTATGGGGTCACTGGTTAGACGATGGTTGTATTCCGTTCAGTCTTGGGTATCCTACCTTGAAATTACATTGAATTGTTGGAAAGGTTTCAAAGGAGGACTACCAGGATGACATCCAAGATGGAAAGGCTGTCATAGGATGACAGGTTAATATACCTGAAATTGTTTTCTTTTGAAAGAAAAAAAGAGTTAAGGGGATCTGATTGAGGTGTTAAAGATTATTAAGGCAACTGATAGTGTAAATGCATCGTTTTTCATACTTAATGGTAGAGCATGACACTAATGGGCACAAACATGAATTTGGTTAGGTTAAGAA
>NW_013812455.1:0-494 GCF_000517525.1 Limulus polyphemus
TTACACAGGCCGTCCTTAATTTTGAATTTAAGTCTGTTAGCAAAAGAACCAACAGGCCATGCTCGCCCCTTTAATCTAAGTGCAGGTAAACTTTGAGTATCCAAAATTTCGCATCAGTATTTTTTTTCTTATGGTTAAAGCACATACAATTATACCCGTTTCTCATTAAAAACACATTTCACGTATGCTCTGGTCATTTTACTAATATACATCTATCACAAACAAATTTCTATAGTAACATTTTTTATCCCATAAAATTTGAAATGTTACAAAAATCTACGCGTTGTGTTTATTTAGCTGGGATCTCCCAGTGGCACAGCGGTATGTCTGCGGACTTACAACCCTAGAATCCGGCTTTCGATACCCGTGGTGGGCGGAGCACAGGTAGCCCATTGTGTAGCTCTGTGTTTAATTACAAACAAACAAAATTTAGCTGGATTAAAATGTTTTATAAATATACGTCAAATCTTCCATTTTGAAATATACGGACTGTC
>NW_013812456.1:0-494 GCF_000517525.1 Limulus polyphemus
AACCGAATATTAAAAAAATACCTGATTAATGAACATGCTGCAGTCAACACGAGTGAAATACATGATAAATGTTTGTCGCAAAACGAAACTTTCAAGTGAAAATGATAAAGGTTTAAAATATTCAATTTGTCTTTCTCAACGAATTCTGATCAATTATGTTTTGTTGATTCATTAATTTATTCTGAGGATATATAAACGTTAAAATGGACGTCGATAATTATGACCTCAGGTTATAGTACATTGTTGTATTTCTTCACTTTTCGTGCAATTAATTAAGAAAAGGATTCGAGTTGATGTCTTCACTACAGTAAAAACACTAATATGGTTGTCTACTGTACTATATACTAACATGGTTACCTAATGTACTATACACTAACATGGTTGTCTACTGTACTATATACTAACATGGTTACCTAATGTACTATACACTAACATGGTTGTCTACTGTACTATACACTAACATGGTTACCTAATGTACTATACACTAACATGGT
>NW_013812457.1:0-494 GCF_000517525.1 Limulus polyphemus
GATCTCTTGATATATCAAGTCTTCTCTCGGGGGGTTATTTTCTAAGAAGCTATGAATCCTTGTTTCTAACGGATATTTGGAGGAATAACACTATAACTCTTGATTGTATATTTATTTGAAATGCTCTGATGACTCCTTAATTTGGCTTTATTAAGTATAAAATATCCAACTAATGTCTTTTCTTCAGCCCACATCTTCGAATCTTCTCGTTTAAGATGTCGACCATACAGTGCAGGTTTTAAACCATTATACTTATTCAGTATGATTTATATTATGATTCAAATAATGCGAACCTGTACATACGAATAACTTCAACCAAGAAAAGTAACTCTTGAATATAAGAAGATTCAAACAGATTGAAACCCGGGTCTTCCTACTTCCCAAATATCTGTTAGGTTGTTTGTTTTCCGATATTCGCGCACAAACCTACTCAAGGTATCTCTGCTAGTTGTTACTAACCTTTGTACTGATAAACTGAACCTACTCAAGGTCTA
>NW_013812458.1:0-494 GCF_000517525.1 Limulus polyphemus
GATGGCTTGGATTGTTAATCGAAATGGTATTTTAAATATCTCCTCAATAGGCCATCAGAATTTTACAATACTATACAGTGTTTCCTTTTTATAACAATATCTATGTAATGACTGAGTCACGAGTTCTAGGAATGTCTGTAAATATCATAGCAAAAAGTTTGAATTTCTTATTCTTCTTTCTTGTGGTACATGTTTATTACATTATCACTCAAGAAACAAAACAATGGTATCGACCAATTTCTCTGAGGTGACATAGTTTCAAACGGAATATGCGCTTTTATAAGTATTATTAATAACTAGTATTAATTTAAAAAAAACATAATTCTAGCGCAAATAATGTTATCATTACCCGTTGAAGATAAAATTTTTACAGATATTTGGTAGTCTTTTTAAAGGCTTAAATACAGGGTGAAGCAGGAATTACAGCCAACAATAGACAAACAATAAGTATTACAGTTGGAATCTCAATGTATTTAGAAATTGGTTATAAATAC
>NW_013812459.1:0-1448 GCF_000517525.1 Limulus polyphemus
CCATAAGGCAGGCAGTAAAACTGAATATTTTTCTACTTGAAAAATATAATAAAACCAAATAGATTATAATTTATGGCATGGATTATGTTCTTTTCCATACGTTGATTACGCTCAATAAAACATTAAAATTTATCGATAAAAATATTTATACAGTTATTTTAACGGCGTGCAAAATTTATTTTTTAATTTCACACCCGGATATTACTTTTTTGTGATTATTCGTATAATAGCAAAAGTTGAGATGGTTGTAATAATTAGTTCCAACAATCTCGTACTGTATGCGCCATTGGTTATCCATGTATTTATGTGGCGACCTATTGTCATTAACTAGAAAAATTATGATAAACATTTCCTGAATATTTTATAACAAAAAAGACTTTTAATTGGATTATTTTTCTTTTTAATTACTAAAATTAATTGTAATTTTAACTTTAAGGAAAATGTCGTTTAACGTGTGTCGTACACTGAGACTTGAAACATGTTTTTTGTGAAAACAAAGACTACCAAATACTTATCTTGTGCTCATGAGAAGCCTACAGATATATAAACAATCGGTCACAAACTGGTAAAAAAATAAGTACCAGTTTCCGTACGTATCTATAACTATTTAACAATTTCAGTTCGCAAGAACTGTTCCAAATTTTCAACATATTTCCACTCTCTTTGAAGTTTTAAAAAATTTCAGTATGATTTAAGTCAAATAACTCCTACTATACAATAAACAATGACCTATTTTTCATAACTTTGTTAGTTCTTTTCTGTTAAAACTGCTTCAATTTCGTCCAAACGAATAATGTTTTGTGCAATCTCACAGTTTTATACTTCTCACTGACATGTAATTTCATGTTTACTTGTGTTAGAAGTTAGCTGCTTCAGTTGTATTTGTTCTTGTTTTGTAATGCTGTTTTATTACTTCCATTGATATGTAGCTATGTAATTACATGTTTACTTTTGTTAGAAGTTAGCTGCTTCAGTTGTATTTGTTCTTGTTTTGTAATGCTGTTTTTATTCCTTCCATTGATATGTAGTTATGTAATTTCATGTTTACTTGTGTTAGAAGTTAGCTGCTTCAGTTGTATTTGTTCTTGTTTTGTAATGCTGTTTTTATTCCTTCCATTTATATGTAGTTATGTAATTACATGTTCACCTATGCTAGAAGTTAGCTGCTTCAGTTGTATTTTGTTCTTGTTTTGTAATGCTGTTTTTATTCCTTCCATTGATATGTAGTTACGTAATTACATGTTTATATTTGTTAGAAGTTAGCTGCTTCAGTTGTATTTTGTTCTTGTTTTGTAATGCTGTTTTTATTCCTTCCATTGATATGTAGTTATGTAATTTCATGTTTACTTGTGTTAGAAGTTAGCTGCTTCAGTTGTATTTGTTCTTGTTTTGTAATGCTGTTTTATTACTTCCATTGATATGTAGCTATGTAATTACATGTTTACTTT
>NW_013812460.1:0-493 GCF_000517525.1 Limulus polyphemus
CTCCCAAACGTCATTTCATCAAAGTTAACTACACACTTCCTCGGTAGTAAGTAGTCCAACCCTAATATGCATTGGGCTTCAATGTCAGCCAAGTATACTTTGTGTCTGTCCTTTATGCCCATGAACTCAATAGTTACCCACACTGGTCCCCACAATCTTGCATAATGTCCTGTCACACCATAGAGCTTCTGGATGGCTTCTGGTACTCCTTTGTGATCCAGCACCTTGATGCTCAAAAGGGTTTGCTGAGACGCAGAGTCTATGACAAAGTTGCACCTTTGGCCATCCAGCTTTTCTGTCAGGTTGACACTATGTGTGCTTGCCATTTTACACTTAGCTGTTGGGACTTTCACAATGGGGGTTGGTGGGCGTCTCTCACTACTGGTTTCTCCGAGGCTGACTTATTGGTAGTACTCTTCTTACACTGGCTCTTCATATATCCTTGCTCTCCACAGTTCCAACAACCTTTCTGGGTAGCAGCCTTTCCTGCCGT
>NW_013812461.1:0-966 GCF_000517525.1 Limulus polyphemus
CATTGTATTTACTTGCATTTGTATGTGCACAAATATGTTCCTACACGCGAATCTACCATTATATGCACATGTGCGCTCATGTACCATTATTCACACTTGTGAGTGCATCAAGCAATACACACACGTCCTTGCACATGTACCAATATACTTACCTGTACTTTTATACGCACCTGCACGCGGATGTACCAATACAAGCATCTGCACGCGCATGTACCAAAATAAGCACCTGTGTATGCATGTACGAATATACACATTTGCGCGCTCATGCAGCACTGCTCCAAATTAGATGTTTGAGATGTCAAAATACTAAGTCTATTACGAATTAGGAACTCAAATTACCGATAATTGACAAGCTCGAATATAAAATATGAGTCTTTTCTTTTTGCTGAGATATCCCTTGGGTACTGAATCAAACACAGTGACCCCCTCTCACCTCTTTCCATTTTTGGAAACAGTCCCTTATATACACTTCAATATACGACATGTGAATGACCAATCGAAAGTTCCGAATTTCCCCTAGTGTTTTTCTCAACCATTTTAAAATGTTGGGGCCATCTTCTTTCGAACCAAGATTTCAAGCAGGTAGGTTGTGTTTTCATATTTTTTTGTCAGAAGTACAGCTTTGTTTTGTTTGTAATTTCACGCAAAGCTTCACGAGTATTTGCGTTAGCCGTCCCTAATTAAGCTAATCATCCTAACCTACCGCTAACTCTTGATATACTCTTTTTTACCAACGAATAGTGGGACTGAAAGAGTAAGCATGCTTGGTGGGATGGGGATTCGAACCCGCGACTCTCAGATTGCGAGAGGAGCGCCCTAACCACCTGGCTATTAAAGTTGGAATTTTATTGTATATACGCACACACACACACACACACACACACACACACACATACATATATAGTAATTTATGATTTTTTGGTTATTCAACTGTATAAATAAAACCTAAAAAAAATATTTCGTTTC
>NW_013812462.1:0-1035 GCF_000517525.1 Limulus polyphemus
GATAACCCAATCTGTGGAGAATGTGTTGAACAGATTTTGGGCTCATCCCACCAACTATGGCCACTTCTGCAGTCGTTAATCTGGGATCCATTCCGATGCTCTTCTTGACAGCCCTTTTTGTCCTTTCCGATGGACCAGGACGACCCGGACGCTGCTCAGTTGTTTCCTTGCCATGTTTCCTGAACTGCACGATGATTGTATGTGATAATTAGTGTGCGGACCATTTTCATTTGCTCTGTGAATAAAGATTAATTAGCATAAATCAGTTAAATGACGAAAATTAGGTGTCTATTTACTTGTGACCACTCAGTGTATATATATAAACTGAACTCAATGCTAAGTAGTTTTCCTTTATATTGTTTCCCTAAAATTACGTGTTGTACAAAAACAGAATAATATTACTGTTATATATATCAATTAAGCTGGTATATTGTCTTTGAGAGAAAAAAAATTAAATACTACTTTCAAAAGAAAACTTAATTATATGCTCTTATCATACTAGGAAACAAAGTTTCAAAGATTGTGAATACTAATGCTTCTTTTAAATAGTATAACAAATAATGAAGTTTTAAGTATGTTTAATTTTTCATAACTACCCTATTTGTCCTGAAAAGATGAAGCTAATAAAAATATATAGGAAGGGATATATATGTGTGTCTAGCAAAACCTAGTTTGTTAAACAAAAACCCTTAACTATAATATTAGTACTTTAATTGGAAAAGTGAGTGAAAAAACTAGATAATTAACTGTACTTTATCGTGTCAAGTTCAACTACATTAAAGTCACAAGTTTCATGTTTATACTTTTGTATAATCAATATATTTAAATACCATGAAGTGTTTGTTCTGTTTTGTTTTGAATACATTTTAAGTATTTTATTGTAGCTATTAATGTACGAACCATTACTTGCAAAAATCGCTTAACATTTTTTGTCAAAGAAAACTTTAGCAACCGACTTTGAATATCAAAAGTTTGGGATGATATAACTGTATTTCACTGTTTATTGAGGTCAATAATGTGATACAGGATATTGTT
>NW_013812463.1:0-493 GCF_000517525.1 Limulus polyphemus
AAACAGTGTACCTGATAACTGGGTATGAGGAATGTAGTGAGGGTCAGTGTTTATAAACCAACTCAAACAGTGTACCTGATAACTGGGTCTGAGAAATGTAGTTAGGGTCAGTGTTTATTAAATCAAATCAAACAGTGTACCTGATAACTGAGTCTGAGGAATGTAGTTAGGTTCAGTGTTTATAAACCAAATCAAACAGTGTACCTGATAACTGAGTCTGAGGAATGTAGTGACGGTCAGTGTTTATAAACCAAATCAAACAGTGTACCTGATAACTGGGTATGAGGAATGTAGTGAGGGTCAGTGTTTATAAACCAACTCAAACAGTGTACCTGATAACTGGGTATGAGGAATGTAGTGAGGGTCAGTGTTTATAAACCAACTCAAACAGTGTACCTGATAACTGGGTCTGAGAAATGTAGTTAGGGTCAGTGTTTATTAAATCAAATCAAACAGTGTACCTGATAACTGAGTCTGAGGAATGTAATGACGG
>NW_013812464.1:0-1005 GCF_000517525.1 Limulus polyphemus
TGACATTCATAATGGTCTTTTTAGTAATTCTTACACTAGATTTTGTTGACTTTGATAATGGTCTTTTTAGTCGTTCTTCCACTAGATATTTTGACATTCATAATGGTCTTTATAGTTGTTCTTTCACTAGATTTTGTTGACTTGGATGAATGTATTTTTAGTCCTTTTACCACTAGATTTTATTAACTTTGGTAACGATCATTTTAATATTTCTTACACTAGATTTTTTGACATTCAGAATTGTCTTTCTAGTACTACTTACAATAAATTTTTTGACATTCATAATGGTCTTTTTCTCCTTCTTAGATTATATATTTACGACTTTGATAACGGTATTTTTAGTAATTCTTACACTAGATTTTTTGACATTAATAATGGTCTTTTTAGTCGTTCTTCCACTAGATTTTGTTAACTTTGATAACGATCATTTTAATAATTCTTACACAAGTTTTTTGACATTCATAATGGTCTTTTTAGTAATTCTTACACTAGATTTTTGACATTCATAATGGTCTTTTTAGTCCTTATTTCACTATATTTTTTGACATTCATAATGGTCTTTTTGTGTTTCTTACAATATGTATTCACGACTTTGATAACGGTATTTTAGCTCTTTTTCACTAGATGTTGTCGACTTTGATAACGGTCTTTTCATGTTTCTGCCACTAGATTTTTGCGACTTTGATAATGGTCTTTATAGTCTTTCTTTCACTAGATTTTTCTGACTTGGATAACTGTCTTTTTAGTCCTTCTTCCACTAGATTTTGTTAACTTTGATAACGGTATTTTTAGTAATTCTTACACTAGATATTTTGACATTCATAATGGTCTTTTTAGTCCTAATTACACCAAATTTTTTGACATTCATAATGGTCTTTTTAGTCCTTATTACTCTATATTTTTGACATTCATAATGGTCTTTTTGTGTTTCTTACAATATATATTCACGACTTTGATAACGGTATTTTAGCTCTTTTTCACTAGATGTTGTTGATTTGGATGACT
>NW_013812465.1:0-494 GCF_000517525.1 Limulus polyphemus
GCAACGAGCTTGAAGGGACAACCACTGTAAATACTTGGAAAGTTGTCGGCAGACAACAAGCACAACTATAGAGTACTGGTAACTGCTCTAGAACTCAGGTATGGAACCCAAAATTAGTCTGAAGTCTACAGAGCTAGGTTTAGGACGAGAGTCCGTGCTCAAGGGGAGAGCCTGCAAGAGCTGGCACAGGACTTGGAAAGTATGGCACACAAGGCCTACCCACTGCACCACCCAATGTCCTCAAGCTGTTGCTCAGACATCAGTTCGTAGATGCCTTTGACAGTCCACAACTGAAGATACAAGTAAAGCAGGATGCAATGGCCAGAGCTCTTGAATTCGAATCCTATGTTAGGTCCAGCACAGAGGTACCAAGGTTGGTACAGTCATCAGGATTCAAGGCCAGGACAAGGCAGCTCTCAGAGAAGTTTGAGGGACTTCGCTAGTACTGTAACAAACCTGGGCACAAGAGACCTCAATGCTGGCAACTTCAACAC
>NW_013812466.1:0-718 GCF_000517525.1 Limulus polyphemus
ACTCTATATCCACTGCCAAGAATTGATGATACTCTTGATGCCCTAAGTGGAGCCATGTGGTTTTCAAATCTGGACTTAAAGTCAGGTTTCCATCAAGTAAAAATGGCTGAAACAGCATTTAGTTATGGCCAAGATCTCCGACAATACCGAGTGATGCCATTCGGGCTCAGTAATGCTCCTGCAACATTTGAGAGGCTGATGGAAACGGTACTGGAAGGCCTACAATGGAGAATAGCCCTAGTGTACCTGGATGGTGTCATTGTATTTGCAACAACTTTTGGTGAGGAAATGTCCCGGCTAGAGGAAGTATTCAAGATTTGAAAGCAGCAAACCTCAAACTCCATCCCAAGAAATGCCACTTGTTCCAGAAAGAGGTGCTTTACTTAGGTCACATTGTAAATGAGCATGGTGTGCAAACTGATCCTGACAAGGTGAAAGCAGTGCGTGATTGGCCAACACCAGACAATGTGGGAGAGTTAAGAAGTTTCTTGGACTCTGTACCTATTACCGGAAGTTTGTAAGGACTTTGCAGCTATAGCTGTTCCACTACATGATTTGACCAAAAAAGGCCAGAAGGTTCAATGGACAGTTTCTTGCCAGCATGCTTTCAAGACATTGAAAGAAAAATTGTCCTCAGCTCCACTTTTAAAGCTTCCAAATCCTTCACTGCCACACATACTGGATTGTGATGCTAGTAATATCGGAATTGGAGGAGTGT
>NW_013812467.1:0-511 GCF_000517525.1 Limulus polyphemus
ATTAAAATACCACTGTTAAATCAGACGAGAGTTGACGCCATGGGTGTACTATATAGATGATGTTAAAATACCACTGTTCAATCAGACGAGAGTTGACGCCATGGGTGTACTATATAGATGATGTTAAAATACCACTGTTCAATCAGACGAGAGTTGACGGTGGCTGCTGTTGACTAGCTGCCTTCCTTCTAATTTGCGAGTTCAAATTTAGGGACGACTGTGTGCTGATAATTATTGGTGCAGCTTTCCGCGAAGATTCTGAAACTAAAATCCCATTTACTATTTCTTGAAACGTAAGTTACATGTATTATCGCTTGTATTGTTCTTATCGTTCACTCCTTTTGGTTTTTTTGTATTGTTGCGTCAGCGAGTCACGTGACCACTGTGGCGCCCTCTAGTTTCTAGAACTATCTTGTTCTTTTGGGAATGCTCTAGTAATTGCTCGATGCAGGGTGGGCTGGTATATATAAAGGAGGGGAATGTGAGGGGGGTAGATAGATAGTGAGTAATT
>NW_013812468.1:0-494 GCF_000517525.1 Limulus polyphemus
GAGTACAACTCACAATATTATTTATTATTTTAACTTAACTGTAAAATTTTAGTACCCCATCAATTCATAGGGGTTAAATCACCCATGAGAAAAATTGTATTAAATGTCTTTGAAGTTTCTCTTTCATACACGACAAATGATAATAAATATTACCACTTTGTCCGATATTTCTTACAATTATATAGATACGTATCTCTGTATTCAACAGAAATCCACAAATACTTCTAAGGTCATGAAGACGGTTTCTTTATATCACTGAGCCATAAAAACAGCCGCTACAGAAAATCTTGTAAAATTACTTTTAGAATCAGATATATAAACACAAAAAATTACATAGCAAAACATTATGCAAAGTTTACATGACTAATGTGTACTGAAAAATAACCCAACAAGATCAATTCTGAGTTACGTGTTCAACCAACACTGAAAGTTTGTTTCTTTGCTGTTAAACACAAAGCATCATAATGGACTATCTGTGCTGTGCCCACCACAGG
>NW_013812469.1:0-493 GCF_000517525.1 Limulus polyphemus
AGTGAGTGATTCAATGAAGAATTAAAGATACGAAATCCGTAAGTAAATGGAATTTCTGTTAAATATAGCTTATTTGTGAAATTAGGTCTATCATTATAACTAACCATGGAATTTAAAATTGAAGAAACAATATATATTTGTTATGGTTAAGTAGCCTGGACTTCACATTTATTATTTTAACCGAATGATCCAAAAGAATTCGGCCAACAATAGAAACCATTTCAACAATATGATGTTAACTAGACACACGGCACACCCTAGGCATCCTTCAATCTTAGTTTTGGATTGAATAGTATTTTTTGTATATATACACCTGGAAAAAAGTTAAGCACCCCCAAATATTTTTCAGGATTGCTTATTGAAAATAAGGTTTAATTTTCATGATGTTGAGTAATGTTCATAATTTCAAACACAATTAAAAGGATGTGAGCGTTCAGGTGTGACATTTAAATCAGGCGCGTTTTTTTCCCCACGTGCAACTTGCTCCCTTCTT
>NW_013812470.1:0-494 GCF_000517525.1 Limulus polyphemus
TCGCAGCGAACACTATAACATCGTCTAGGTAACAGAAACATTCGGAATCTTGCAAGCCTGACAATACAACATCCATTAATCTTTGAAATGTTGAAGGGGCATTGCATAAACCAAAAGGCATTCTGTTAAACTGGTATTTACCTGAAGGTAATACGAAAGCGGTTTTATCTTTATCTTTTTCCTCTATTTCTACTTGCCAATAGCCACTTTGTAAATCCATAGACGAAAAGTATTTACTTTTACCTAACCTATCTAAAGTTTCTTGGATATTCGGTAACGGGTAAACGTCTTTGACTGTTACTCCGTTTACTTTACGAAAATCCACACAGAACCTTAATTTACCGTCCTTTTTAGGAACTAATACAACTGGAGATGCATAGGGACTACTACTGTCCTCTATTACACCTTGTTCAAGCATATCTTTGACACATTCTTTTAATTCAATCCTGTGTTTTTCTGGTACTCTATAAGGTCTCTGTGCTATAGGTTTATTA
>NW_013812471.1:0-756 GCF_000517525.1 Limulus polyphemus
CTAGTTACGGAATTTATAACCACCATACTCATCTTTAGCCTTACTTGGTACAACAACTCCACGAATACCTAGATGTAACTCTAGTTACCGAATTTATAACCACCATACTCATCTTTAGCGTTAATTGGTACAACTAATCAATGAACACCTAGGTGTAACTCTAGTTACGGAATGTATAACCACCATACTCATCTTTAGCCTTACTTGGTACAACTACTCCAGGAACACTTAGGTTTAACTCTAGTAACCGAATTTATAACACCATACTCATCTTTAGCGTTATTTGGTACAGCAACTCCACGAACACCTAGATGTAACTCTAGTTACCGAATTTATAACCACCATACTCATCTCTAGCCTTACTTGGTACAACTACTCCATGAACACCTAGGTGTAACTCTAGTTACGGAATTTATAACCACCATACTCATCTTTAGCCTTACTTGGTACAACTACTCCAAGAACACTTAGGTTTAACTCTAGTTACCGAATTTATAACCCCATACTCATCTTTAGCTTTACTTGGCAAAACTACTCCAAGAACACCTAGGTGTAACTGTGGTTACCGGTTACACCTAGGTGTTCGTGGAATTGTTGTACCAAATAACGCTAAAGATGAGTATGGGGGTTATAAATTATGGTGGTTATAAATTGTGTAACTAGAACTCATCTTTAGTCTTACTTGGTACAACTACTCCATGAACACCTAGGTGTAACTCTAGTTACAGTATTTATGACCACCATACTCATCTTTAG
>NW_013812472.1:0-824 GCF_000517525.1 Limulus polyphemus
TTGTTTAAAAACGTTAGTTTAATTACTGTCAGTTTATTGTTTAAATCTGTTAGTTGAATTACTATCACTTTATTGTTTAAATCCGTTAGTTGAATTACTGTCAGTTTATTGTTTACATCTGTTAGTTGAATTACTGTCAGTTTATAGTTAAATCCGTTAGGTGAATTACTGTAAGTTTATTGTTTAAATCTGTTAGTAGAATTACTATCAGTTTATTATTTAAATACGTTAGTTGAATGACTGTCAGTATATTGTTTACATCTGTTAGTTGAATTACTATCAGTTCATTGTTTAAATCTGTTAGTTGAATTACTGTCAGTTTATTGTTTAAATCCGTTAGTTGAGTTACTGTCAGTTTATTGTTTAAAAACGTTAGTTTAATTACTGTCAGTTTATTGTTTAAATCTGTTAGTTGAATTACTATCACTTTATTGTTTAAATCCGTTAGTTGAATTACTGTCAGTTTATTGTTTACATCTGTTAGTTGAGTTACTGTCAGATTATTGTTAAATCCGTTACTTGAATTCCTGTCAGTTTATTGTTAAATCCGTTACTTGAATATTTGTCAGTTTATTGTTAAATCAGTTAGTTGAATTACTATCAGTTTATTATTCAAATTTGTTATTTGAATTACTATCAGTTTATTGTTTAAGTCTGTTAGTTGAATTACTATCAGTTTATTGTTTAAATCTGTCAGTTGAATTACTATCAGTTTATTGTTTAAATCTGTCAGTTGAATTACTATTAGTTTATTCTTTAAATCCGTTAGTTGAATTATTATCAGTTTATTCTTTAAATCCGTTAGTTGAATTACTATCAGTTTA
>NW_013812473.1:0-494 GCF_000517525.1 Limulus polyphemus
TACACGTAGTGCTATAATGTAAAGACTGGTGACCATAATACACGTAGTGCAATAATGTAAAGACTGGTGACCATAATGCACGTAGTACTATAATGTAAAGACTGGTGACTATAATACACGTAGTGCTATAATGTAAAGACTGGTGACCATAATACACGTAGTACTATAATGTAAAGACTGGTGACCATAATGCACGTAGTACTATAATGTAAAGACTGGTGACCATAATGCACGTAGTGCTATAATGTAAAGACTGGTGACCATAATGCACGTAGTGCTATAATGTAAAGACTGGTGACCATAATGCACGTGGTACTATAATGTAAAGACTGGTGACTATAATACACGTAGTGCTATAATGTAAAAACTGGTGACCATAATACACGTAGTGCAATAATGTAAAGATTGGTGACCATAATGCACGTAGTGCTATAATGTAAAGACTGGTGACCATAATGCACGTAGTACTATAATGTAAAGACTGGTGACTATGA
>NW_013812474.1:0-494 GCF_000517525.1 Limulus polyphemus
TTGAATTTATAACCACCATACTCATCTTTAGACTTACTTGGTACAACTACTCCATGAACACTTAGGTTTAACTCTAATTACCGAATTTATAACCCCCATACTCATCTCTAGCGTTATTTGGTACAACAACTCCACGAACACCTAGGTGTAACTATAGTTACCGAATTTATAACCATCATACTCATTTTTAGACTTACTTGGTACAACTACTCCATGAACACTGAGGTGTAACTCTAATTTCCGAATTTATAACCCCCATATTCATCTTTAGCGTTATTTGGTACAACCCCAAGAACACCTAGGTTTAACTCTAGTTACCAAAATTCTAACCACCATACTCATCTGTAGCGTTATTTGGTACAACTAGGTGTAACTCTAGTTACTGAATGTGTAACCCCATACTCATCTTTAGCGTTACTTGGTACAACAACTACACGAACACCTAGGTGTACCTTTAGTTATTGAATTTATAACCACCATACTCATCTTTAGTC
>NW_013812475.1:0-495 GCF_000517525.1 Limulus polyphemus
ACCAAACATGATCGCCCTTTTAGCCGTAGGGGGCGTTATAATGTGACGGTCAATCCCACTATTCGTTGGTAAAAGAGTAGCCCAAGAGTTGGCGGTGGGTGGTGATGACTAGCTGCCTTCCCTCTAGTCTTACACTGCTAAATTAGGGACGGCTAGCGCAGATAGCTCTCGTGTAGCTTTGCGCGAAATTCCAAACAAACAAACAATCTGTTGCACTTAACACTTTCGGATTATTAGTAGGAATACACATCGATTTGATGGGCTTTGGTGCTTCACCTCCGACGAAAAACATGTATTATCATGCAGAAGAAATAGATCCAGTAAACTTTGTAAATGCTACATTTTTCGCGCTTTTCCATAAAATTGCTGTGCTGTAAATTCGTTTCACCCACTAAATATATATTTGTTATGAAAACTGGAAATAACCAATGATTTTAAATTCTTTACGAAGATATTCACTATCTCTAACATAAACAATTCTTTGGCAGTAATAAC
>NW_013812476.1:0-724 GCF_000517525.1 Limulus polyphemus
GTAACACTAGCCACTATGCAAGCTGAATGAATTGTAAAATAACAAAAGCTACTATCCAAGCTGAATGAATTGTAAGGTAACACTAGCTACTATCCAAGCTGAATGAATTGTAAGGTAATATTCGCTTCTATACTATCTTACCTTACAATTCATCCAGTGTTACTTTACAATTCATTCAGCTTGGATAATAGCTTGTATAGCTACTATCCAAGCGGAATGAATTGTAATGTAATACTAGTTACTATCTAACCTGAATGAATTTTGAGGTAATACTAGCTACTATCCAAGCTGAATGTATTGTAAGGTAGCACAAGCTACTATCCCATCTGGATGAATTGTTAGGTAATACAAGCAACTATCCCATCTGGATGAATTGTAAGGTAATACTAGTTACTATCTAATCTGAATGAATTTTGAGGTAATACTAGCTACTATCCAAGCTGAATGAATTGTAAGGTAACACAAGCTAGTATCCCATCTGGATGAATTGTTAGGTAATACAAGCAACTATCCCATCTGGATGAATTGTAAGGTAATACAAGCTATTAGCCAAGTTGATTGAATTGTAAAGTAACACTAGCTACTATCCAAGCTGAATGAATTGTTAGGTAATACTAGCTACTATCCAAGCTGAATGAATTGTAAGGTAATACTAACTACTATCCAAGCTGAATGAATTGTAAGGTAACACTAGCTACTATCCAAGCTGAATGAATTGTAAAGT
>NW_013812477.1:0-494 GCF_000517525.1 Limulus polyphemus
GTGTGTGTAGACAGTGAGTAATTGATCTGCAGTCAGAGAGTTTTATTGAAGTTGAGCACGTTCGTTGTTATAGCATTTGTTTTAGCGCGAATGTTGAAATTAAGTGTATCGTAAAATTATATTCGGAAAAATAAACCAGTTTTATTAAAAAAGGACTTGTGTCGCTACAGTTTCGTCGGAACGAAGTTACGGAAAATTAATTAACAAACGGAGACGTAACAAATTGGTGTCAGAAGTGGAACGGAAAAAAATGGAAACGAGAGGCGGAAAATCAAACTACAGCTTAGCAGACTTGATGGCAGCAATACAAGAGCAGCAAAAGAAACAAGAAGAACGAGAAAAGAAACAAGAAGAGAGACAGCAGCAGTTGCAAGAAAACCTGCAACAGTGGCAGCTCGAACAACAAAATAAACAAGAAGTGAGATTACAGCAGTTGTTAGAGGAAAAAGAAAAGAAACAAGAAGAACGAGAAAAGAAACAAGAAGAAAGATTAC
>NW_013812478.1:0-494 GCF_000517525.1 Limulus polyphemus
GTGTGAAGCAATTAAAACTTAAAACATTGACTACGTGTCTTTAGTTCAAAACACTTGTGAAGCAATTAAAACTTAAATATTAACTACGTGTCTTTATTTAAAACACTTGAAGCAGCTAAAACTTAAATATTGACCACGTGTCTTTAGTTCAAAACACTCGTGAAGCAGCTAAAACTTAAACATTGACTACGTGTCTTTATTCAAAACACTTGTGAAGCAGCTAAAAATTACACACTGACTACGTGTCTTTAGTTCAAAACACTTGTGAAGCAGCTAAAACTTAAATATTGACTACGTGTCTTTATTCAAAACACTTGTGAAGCAGCTAAAACTTAAACATTGACTACGTGTCTATAGTTCAAAACACTTGTGAAGCAGCTAAAACTTAAACATTGACTACGTGTCTATAGTTCAAAACACTTGAAGCAGCTAAAACTTAAACATTGACTACGTGTCTTTAGTTCAAAACACTTGTGAAGCAGCTAAAAGTTAAA
>NW_013812479.1:0-494 GCF_000517525.1 Limulus polyphemus
AAAAGTCCCAAACTGTGTAGTTAACAAAAAACATTATGTGCTGCCATCTAGCGACGGTAAGCAAAACTACAATGAAATGTAGAAGTAATTCTCCTGAGTAGTAGTTTTCCTTTTTGTTATTTTCCCACAAAAACGCAAGTAATAGGAGAAGATAATAACATTGCTCTTATATACAAATTAGGCGGGCAATTTTTTCACATCTTGCCTATCTGTCAGACAAAGTAATTTTCATCTTAACATTAAAAATACTTTTGTGCATCAGAAAATTTCGAACTTTCATATGCGACACTTTTATATTGTCCAAATAGTTACCAAACGTTTCCTAAGAGAAAACTTTATATTTTATATATTGTCTTCAGTAATCAATTTCTGTTCGGGTCCGGAAAATTTGAACGATCTCGCAACTACCATAAAAAATTATGAAATAAGAATAAATTATGCATCTTTCATTCTGGAATGAACACAAAGGGATTTACATTGATAGTTATTGGACG
>NW_013812480.1:0-495 GCF_000517525.1 Limulus polyphemus
CGTAAAAAATAAAAAAACTGAAAATTCATCCATTGCAGAACATGTACAGGAAACACAACATACAATATTATGGGAAAAAACTGTAATATTAGCTCAACCTTAAAGTATAATAGGTAATAATATTTGTGAATCGTTAGAAATAATAAAACACAAAAAAGATCATGTAGTATTGAATAGAGATGAAGGTTTGGCGAATATTTCTGCAAGAATGTGGATTGATCTCCTTTGAATGGTTTAGCGTGAATTTATGAAAAATAACATACAGGTCAATGACCTACTAACAAGCTATAAATACTTTGGCAATTGTCTTGTAATTCACTCCTGAGGATGACGTTGTTACGTCGAAACATGTAGAGTCGTCAACTTTTTGAAGGCCATAGATAGGCCTAAATAAAATGTTTTTAATTGTGTACCAGTTTAACGTTGAATATTATTTATGATTTTTGTACTTGTAATGTCTAGTTAGCAATGGCAGAAACAGTACTTGTAATGTCG
>NW_013812481.1:0-494 GCF_000517525.1 Limulus polyphemus
AAAACGAACAACCTGCGATGAGCAGGTGGATACAAAAAAAAAAACATTTCATGTTTAAATTTGTCCCCCAGTGAGCCAGATGTAATGTTACGGACTTGCAACGCTAAACTCCGGGGTTCGATCCTCCATAGTGGACGTAGTAGTTATCCCAATGTGGTTTTGCCCTAAAACAAACAGAAGTTTAAACTTTAGGAGTGTAGATTAGGACTGAACACTGTTGGGGTTTACCTTATTTCTAAGTAAAGAATGTGAAGCCAGAGAGGTTTCGTTTCTAAATATTTACTTACATACAGGATTTCTCCACGCCTCAAATCTTACACCTTCAACTAGTTTTAATTGTTCTAACACAAACACAGTTGTTGAGTCAACAACTGTGATTTCCTGGTCGAAGTTTGTCATTTTTAAAAGAAGTGGCTAATAGTCAAAACCCTCAGTTGACCATTAATGTGTATTATACTGTTACGTTTCCGTTTTTTAATTAACTTATTTTCCGT
>NW_013812482.1:0-348 GCF_000517525.1 Limulus polyphemus
TTGTACTTCTCAGTGCATAACTTATAAATTAGGCATTGTTTATCCATACATTGATGCTCCTTTTGTATATATGTTATCTTGACTTGTAACTTATGTATAAAATTTATGTAATTTAACTTTATTTAACCCCTTTGCAAAACATCAGAATAAAATATTTATATATCAGTTAGTATGTTTTAATTATAAAACAACAACAGAAGTGTGGGTCTTACTATGTAATGATAGTAAGAAAGAAATTACAAAATTTTTCAATTCACAAATGCACACTTGCATTGCCTACTAAGAAAGTTAGTACCGGTAGTCATCGGTTAATGCATTCCTCCTTGTGTAAAAGACAATAGATCATCC
>NW_013812483.1:0-494 GCF_000517525.1 Limulus polyphemus
ACACGATTACAGCTTACATTCTTTATTATGTAGTAAACAAAGATTATTTACATACAATTAGGAGTCGCTTTAAAAAACCAGATATTATCTTAGTGTACAAGAACTTGGTTACGTTAAACTTATGAAGAGGAACAAGATTACAACTTATATTCTTTATTTTAGAGTAAACAAAGAGTATTTACACGTAATTGCGAGACACTTTAAAAAACTAGATATTATCTTATGGTATATGAACATGATTGTGTTAAACGTATGAAGAGGAACAATATTACAGCTTACATTCTTTATTTTATAGTAAGCAAAGAGTATTTAAAAGTAATTAGGCGACACCTTAAAAACTTAGATATTATCTTGGTGTACATGAAGTTGGTTTTGTTAAAGATATAAAAAAGGAAAAAGATTACAACTTATAATCTTTATTTTAGAGTAAATAAAAAATTAATTACACGTACTTAGGAGTCATTTTAAATAACTAGATATTATAATAGTTTATG
>NW_013812484.1:0-494 GCF_000517525.1 Limulus polyphemus
GTAAAGTTAGTTAGATAACTTATACTTCTATCAAAAGACACTGTACTTGTTATAAGATTAGTGAGATAGCTCATTCTTCTTCCAAAAGACACTGTACTTGTTATAAAGTTAGTGAAATAACTCATTCTTCTTCCAAAAGACACTGCACTTGTTATAAAGTTAGTTAGATAGCTCATACTTCTTCCAAAAGACACTGTACTTGTTATAAAGTTAGTGAGATAACTCATTCTTCTTCCAAAAGACACTGTACTTGTTATAAAGTTAGTTAGATAGCTCATACTTCTTCTTAAAGACACTATACTTGTTATAAAGTTAGTTAGATAACTCATACTTCTTCCAAAAGACACTGTACTTGTTATAAAGTTAGTTAGATAACTCATACTTCTTCCAAAAGACACTGTACTTGTTATAAAGTTAGTTAGATAGCTCATACTTCTTCCAAAAGACACTGTACTTGTTATAAAGTTAGTGAGATAGCTCATTCTTCTTCCAAA
>NW_013812485.1:0-829 GCF_000517525.1 Limulus polyphemus
CATACAGATGTTTTAATATTGTTGCTTGTGTTTTTTTATTTGTATTTCAACTGGATTTTATGTCAAGTTGGTTCCATATTACCAGCAACGTTTCCATGCACATCAGATTGAAAACCGATCAGTAAAGATAATGTCAAATATACTTGTAAAAATAACACCACTGGAAATCATAATATTTAGTTCTGGCTAACAGCTATGGCTGATGCACAAGAAAATGCCCACTCATATATGAAAATTTAAAAAAATGTTTCCTTTTTGTATTTCAAGATAATGATTTGATATTGCTGCAAAACTTTATATATGACATTCACCATATGAACATATTAGAGAGTGTTGCGACATTCACCATATGAACATATTAGAGAGTGTTACTAATCTATTTAGCAACAATATCACATTGAAGATATTTTGTTCTAAAAATCTGTTATTGGTGAATGTGAAATTCATTTATAAACGAGGCAACATGTTAGCATTATGTAACTGAAGAGTTACAGCTTTGTCCTAGTAAAAAGAACTTTATTTGTCATCAATGATTTGTCTGTATAGTTTAATACCTGATGTTGATGAGAACTTAAAACTGACACACACGCTGTATTTGTACTTCTTAAATTCTGTATATTGAAACAACAAAGTTACAAGTTTTTGATTTTAAATCTTTGTTTAATATTGAAAAAAAAAGTTAAAAATGGACCATCATTTACAAATATTTCCAGTAACTTACTACTTAAACAACAGCTACTTTCATATAATTCACGTTATCTTTTTTTTTCAAATATTAACTTTAAATCTACATTTTTTACAATAAAATTGTCTATATGTTGAATACAGT
>NW_013812486.1:0-680 GCF_000517525.1 Limulus polyphemus
TACCAAATAACGCTAACGATGAGTATGGTGGTTATAAATTCGGTAACTAGAGTTACACCTATGTGTTCATGGAATAGTTGTACCAAGTAAGGCTAAAGAAGAGTATGTTGGTTAGCTCTAGTTACCGAATTTGAAAAACTCCACGAACACCTAGGTGTAGTACCAAGTAAGGCTACAGATGAGTATGGTGGTTATGAATTCGGTAACTAGAGTTATACCTAGGTATTCGTGGAGATGTTGTACCAAATAACGATACAGATGAGTATGGGGGTTATAAATTCGGTAATTAGAGTTACACCTAGGTGTTCGTGGAGTTGTTGTACCAAGTAAGGCTAAAGATTGTATGGTGGTTATAAATTTTGTAACTAAAGTTACACCTAGGTGTTCGTGGAGTTTTTGTACCAAGTAAGGCTACCGATGAGTATGGTGGTTATGAATTCGGTAACTAGAGTTACACCTAGGTATTCGTGGAGGTGTTGTACCAAATAACGATACAGATGAGTATGGGGGTTATAAATTAGGTAACTAGTGTTACACCTAGGTATTCGTGGAGTAGTTGTACCAAATAACGCTAACGATGAGTATGGTGGTTATAAATTCGGTAACTATAGTTACACCTAGGTGTTCATGTAGTAGTTGTGCCAATTAAAGCTTAAGATGAGTATGGTGGTTATAAATTC
>NW_013812487.1:0-688 GCF_000517525.1 Limulus polyphemus
ATAAGAAGACGTCACTGTCCCTATCTACTATCTAGCGAAACCACAGCCAAGGGAACGGGCTTGGAAAAATCAGCGTGGAAAGTTTATTTTATTTGAATAATCTTATTTTTAAGCTATTCTTTGTTTATAGTGTAACTGAAGACAAAAAAATACATTAAAATCAAACGTAGCCGACGTTTTAATAACAGATTATAAAATAACTATTGGGAATTTTGTTGAAAGGACATCCATTTCAAAAGTCTTGAACGAGAGCATCTTTGTATTGAAATATGAGGAAAAACAATTTTTTTTCAAAATTTGGATAAAAACATGGGCTAGGCCTAGGCTTTTCGGTGAAAATATGAATTTTTTTGGAAAATGGAAAAAAGTGCATTTTTGATTCAAAATTAGTAGAAAAATATCAGATAGTGCTTAATACGTCGGACGACTCACAATTCAGACACTATAGCATTAACTAAAAATATTATATACAGTGAAAAGCTGAAACAAATTGAAATTTGCCTAACCCAGAGTAAAAACAATCGAAATGTTGGAGTTTATTTTATAAGAAGACGTCACGGCCTTTAAATATTCGGATTTTATTTGAATAATCTTATTTTTAAAGCTATTCTTTGTTTACAGTGTAACTGAAGACAAAAAATACATTAAAATCAAACTTATTAAAACGTCGGCTACCCAAATTATAAAA
>NW_013812488.1:0-456 GCF_000517525.1 Limulus polyphemus
AGAATCATATAATAAAATTTAGTTGTTCGCTTTAGAATTATTACTGACAGGAATTGCATATTATTGCTGAGGAAATCTTCAATCAGATATTTCAAATGTTCATAATACCTAAAACTTTCTAGGTGATTTCGAAGAATATTGTATTTAACTTGAATTGTTCAAGTAAAATGCTTTAAACATATTTAAGAAGATAATATGGCGAGACACGTTTTTACCACAGATGCAGCAGTTTTAACATAATTTTACAGAAATGTGTGCAGTATTGGTTTGGTAATAACTTATTATATTATTCTTTCTGGAATTTTAAGGGTAGACAAATTCTAGCAAGCAAAATGGTGACGGAAAGCTGTAATATTAGCTGAAAGACTCCGTTATGTTTATTTGTTGCAATACTCTGTTTTGTTAAAGATAACTGAGCTTCTAAAACATGTTTCGTGGTCCACGTTCTTCAGTTGG
>NW_013812489.1:0-831 GCF_000517525.1 Limulus polyphemus
AAGGACTTGTATCGCTAAAGTTGCTTCGGAAATAATTTTTAAGGAAAATTAACTAACGAACGGAGGCGTAACAAATTGGTGTCAGGAGTGGGATAAAAAAAATGGAAACGAGAAGCGGCAACTCAAACTACAGCTTAGCAGACTTGATGGCAGCAATACAAGAGCAGCAAAAGAAACAAGAAGAACGGGAAAATAAACAAGAAAAGAAAGAAGAAGAACGAGAAGAGAATTTACAGCAGTGGTTGGAGGAGAGAGAAAAGAAACGAGAAGAGAGACAACAGCAGTTGCAAGAAAACCTGCAACAGTGGCAGCTCGAACAACTCTCTTGTTTATTTTGATTACAGCAGTTGTTGGAGGAAAAAGAAAAGAAACAAGAAGAACGAGAAAAGAAACAAGAAGAGAGACTACAGCAGTGGCAAATGGAACAAGAAAGGAAACAAGAAGTACAAATGGGAAACATTAGTAAATTTAAAAGCGAATGAGATACGTTAAAGGACGATCTATTGTCTTTTACACAAGGAGGATACATTGACCATCGACTTAATCAGCCCTAGACAATGGCAAGCCCCTTACAGAACCCGCAGCTAAACCCTAATGCAGACATATTCAGTCCCGTTAGAAGTCACATCCCAGATATGAATGTCAGTAATAGGAGTGATCCAGTGTGAAGGAAGCCACAGGAATATGATGGGAAAGCATATAGAGCACAATTCGAGCTACTGTCAGAGATGAATCGATGGACAGAGGAACAGAAAGCTGTATATTTGGCAACGAGCTTGAAGGGACAACCACTGGAAATACTTGGACAGTTGACAACAGCCGTACAGACAC
>NW_013812490.1:0-494 GCF_000517525.1 Limulus polyphemus
GAAATTTATATGAATTTCAATAATATTTATATTATTACACTCCCTATACTATTTCAATTTAGTATGTATTTCAATTATTATAATCACAATAAACTTTGGCAAATGTATATAGTATTTATTTTGTATACTCGCTATATACTCTGTTAAGTTTGTACGGTACTTCTGTTGTAAATACTTGCGATTGTACATCTATTATTAATACTCATATACTTTAGGAAATGTATATAGTATTTCCATTGTAGACTCGGTAGAGCTTACTCCTTCCATGAAAGTGACATACATTTTACTACATGCCTGAATTACTGAGATGAAACTCAGAAGTAAGGTTCTGCACACGGGAGATTATCGCGCTAAGTTAATTGATCAGCGCAGTATTTTCGACAGATGTTGTTATTCAATATACGTGATTATCATAAACAACGTCAAAAATATCTGAAGATCCTTAAGAAGATACATGCATCATACCTTACTAAAAATGTTTACTTCAGTAAGAA
>NW_013812491.1:0-494 GCF_000517525.1 Limulus polyphemus
CAAGAAAACCTGCAACAATAGCAGCTCGAACAGCAAAATAAACAAGAAAGATTACAGCAGTTGTTGGAGGAAAAAGAAAAGAAACAAGAAGAGAGACTACAGCAGTGGTTGGAGGAGAAAGAAAATAAACAAGAAGATAAATTACAGCAGTTGTTGGAGGAAAAAGAAAATAAACAATAAGAGAAATTACAGCAGTTGTTTAGGGAAAAAGAAAAGAAACAAGAAAAGAGACTACAGCAGTAGCAACTGGAACAAGAAAGGAAACAAGAAGTACAAACGGAAAACATTAGTAAATTCAAAAGCGAATTAGATACGTTAAAGGACGATTTATTGTCTTTTACACAAGGAAGATACATTAACCATCAACTTAACCAGCCCCAGACAATGACAAGCCCTTACCAGACCCTGCAGCTAAACCCTAATGCAGACATCTTCAGTCCTGTCAGAAGTCACATCCCAGATATGAATGTCAGTACTAGGAGTGATTCAGTAAA
>NW_013812492.1:0-493 GCF_000517525.1 Limulus polyphemus
GTTATCGTGATGTATATTATACCATAAGGTTTAACAAAGTATGTTATCGTGATGTATATTATAACCTCAGGGTTACCACATTGTTTGTTATCGTGATGTATATTATACCATAAGGTTTAACAAAGTATGTTATCGTGATGTATATTATAACCTCAGGGTTACCACATTGTTTGTTATCGTGATGTATATTATACCATAAGGTTTAACAAAATATGTTATCGTAGCGTATATTATAACCTCAGGGTTACCACATTGTTTGTTATTGTGATGTACACAGCGTGGTTACAAGTTAATAGACACCACTTTTTCACAAAAAATGAAATTTTTCAGTCATATTCACATGAATTGATATACTCATAATTTAATTAATATCTAGTAGATCTTCCTTTCGCTTCGTGGAGTTCGTTGATCCTTTGGGGCATCGTGAGAATCATCTAGACAATTTTAGATTGTGGGATTTTCGCCAACTCTTGCTTCAAAACTTGTTTTTTTA
>NW_013812493.1:0-494 GCF_000517525.1 Limulus polyphemus
TGACATTAGAAACTAGTGTTTATAATCAACATTAGAAACTAGTGTTTATAATCAACATTAGAAACTAGTGTTTATAATCAACATTAGAAACTAGTGTTTATAATCGACATGAGAAACTAGTGTTTATAATCGACACGAGAAGCTAGTGTTCATAATCGACACGAGAAGCTAGTGTTTATAATTGACATTAGAAACTAGTGTTTATAATAAACATGAGAAACTAGTGTTTATAATTGACACGAGAAGCTAGTGTTTATAATTGACACGAGAAAGTAGTGTTTATAATCGACACGAGAAGCTAGTGTTTATAATCAACATTAGAAACTAGTGTTTATAATCGACACGAGAAACTAGTGTTTATAATCAACATTAGAAGCTAGTGTTTATAATCGACACGAGAAGCTAGTGTTTATAATCAACATTAGAAACTAGTGTTTATAATCGACACGAGAAGCTAGTGTTTATAATCGACACGAGAAGCTAGTGTTTATAAT
>NW_013812494.1:0-752 GCF_000517525.1 Limulus polyphemus
TTATTGACATTACACAGTTTTGTTAAATCTTGTGTCTTCTTATTGACAGTACACAGTATCGTTAAATCTTGTGTCTTCTTATTGACAGTACACAGTACCGTTAAATCTTGTGTCTTCTTATTGACAGTACACAGTATCGTTAAATCTTGTGTCTTCTTATTGACAGTTAAGATTTAACGATACTGTGTAAGACACAAGATTTAATGATACTGTGTACTGTCAATAAACAGACAGATTTAACGATAATATGTACTTTCAATAAGAGGAAGACACACGATTTAACAATACTGTGTACTATCAATAAAAAGACACAAAATTGACAGTACACAGTATCGTTAAATCTTGTGTACTGTCAATAAGAAGACACAGTATCGTTAAATCTTGTGTCTTTTATTGATAGTACACAGTAATGTTAAATCTTGTGTCTTCCTATTGAGAGTACACAGTTTTGTTAAATCTTGTGTCTTCTTATTGACAGTACACAGTATCGTTAAATCTTGAGTCTTTTTATTGACAGTACACAGTATCGTTAAATCTTGTGTTTTCTTATTGACAGTACACAGTATCGTTAAATCTTGTGTCTTTTTATTGATAGTACACAGTATTGTCAAATCTTGTGTCTTCCTATTGACAGTTCACACATTTTTGTTAAATCTTGTGTCTTCTTATTGACAGTACACAGCATCGTTAAATCTTGTGTCTTCTTATTGACAGTACACAGTATCGTTAAATCTTGTGTCTTCTTATTGACA
>NW_013812495.1:0-494 GCF_000517525.1 Limulus polyphemus
ACACATAACCAACAGAACACACTAGCATCATCACTATTCACAAATTGTTAATTTATACACTACACATAACCAACAGAACACACTAACTAGCATCATCACTATTCACAAATTGTTAATCAATATAATGCACATAACCAACAGAACACACTAGCATCATCACTATTCACAAAGTGTTAATTTATACAATACACATTACCAACAGAACACACTAGCATCACAACCATTCACAAAGTGTTAATTAATATAATACACATAACCAACAGAACACACTAGCATCACAACCATTCACAAAGTGTTAATTAATATAATACACATAATCAACAGAACACATGAGCATCACCACTATTCACAAAGTGTTAATTACTACAATACACATAATCAACAGAACACATGAGCATCACCACTATTCACAAAGTGTTAATTAATATAATACACATAACGAACAGAACACACCAGCACCCCAACATCCATGAAAGTGTTAATTAATATAATAC
>NW_013812496.1:0-493 GCF_000517525.1 Limulus polyphemus
TTGACTAACACATTCGGTCGTAAAAAACATATTTACCTTTGGATAGTTTTTTTATTGTGACATGTGTTTGACTTCCTCACCTTTTGGTTACTGCTTTGAAAGTATCCTATTTTGTTTTAGTTATTACAAGTTTCTTTTAAACTAAACTGTTGGAGTTTCTAGAGAAATACCTCTAAAACTGATAAGTCATGATATGATCCAAATGTCCAAGAAGAATTGATACTCAGTGTTTTGTATCCTGAATCTCTGTACATGTATAGGTTCAAGTATTGGATGTAACTCTATCTCCAATGAAATAGGACCGTACTATAGCTCAAGTGAATGTTTTGTATCCTGAATCTCTGTACATGTATAGGTTCAAGTATTGGATGTTTCTCTATCTCCAATGAAATAGGACCGTACTATAGCTCAAGTGAATGTTTTGTATCCTGAATCTCTGTACATGTATAGGTTCAAGTATTGGATGTTTCTCTATCTCCAATGAAATGGGACC
>NW_013812497.1:0-479 GCF_000517525.1 Limulus polyphemus
CTGTCAATAAGAAGACACAAGATTTAAGGATACTGTGTACTGTCAATAAGAAGACACAAGATTTAACGATACTGTGTACTTTCAATAAGAAGACACAAGATTTAACGAAACTGTGTACTTTATATAAGAATACACAAGATTTAACGATACTGTGTACAGTCAATAAAAAGACACAAGATTTAACAATACTGTGTACTGTCAATAAGAAGACACATGATTTAACGATACTGTGTACTGTCAATAAGAAGACACAATATTCAACGATAATGTGTACTGTCAGTAAGAAAACACAAGATTTAACAATAATGTGTAATGTCAATAAGAAGATACAAGATTTAACGATACTGTGTACTGTCAATAAAAAGACACAAGATTTAACGATACTGTGTACTGTCAATAAGAAGACACAAGATTTAACGATACTGTGTACTGTCAATAAGAAGACACAAGATTTAACGATACTGTGTACTGTCAATAAA
>NW_013812498.1:0-494 GCF_000517525.1 Limulus polyphemus
TAACTTAGCAGTGTAAGACTAGAGGAAAGGCAACTAGTCATTACCACCCACCGCCAACTCTTGGGCTACTCTTTTACCAACAAATACTGTGATTGGCCGTCACATTATAACGCCCCCACGACTGAAATGGCGAGCATATTTGGTGGGACGGGGATTCGAACCCGCAGATTGCGAGTCGAGCCTTCGTGTTAACTATTTTGGTGATGTCTGTGATAAAGATTGGTTTCGTTATCTGATATAGAATCGTATTACATAAGTCTATATTATTATCGACTGTGAAGTGTGTTGTGAAGAAAGAAGCATTATTTACCTTGCCGTAGAAGGAAGTGTTCATATACAGTCTTGGCCAAAATGTTTGAATATTTTGTAACAAGTAAGATCATTACTATTAAGATGGAATACAAATACACTTAGCACTGAGAAATGCATGATATATTAAACATCTATATGTGTAATATGTGTAATGGCACAGGTTCTATGGATATCACGAACGA
>NW_013812499.1:0-651 GCF_000517525.1 Limulus polyphemus
GGTGGTCATAAATTCTGTAACTAGAGTTACACCTAGGTGATCATGGAGTAGTTGTGCCAAGTAAGGCAAAAGATTAGTATGGTGGTTATAAATTACGGAACTAGAGCTACACCTAGGTGTTTATGGAGTAGTTGTACCAAGTAAGGCTACAGATGAGTATGGTGGTTATAAATACTGTA
The DNA here is from genome assembly GCF_000517525.1 of Limulus polyphemus. Taxonomy (NCBI): domain Eukaryota; kingdom Metazoa; phylum Arthropoda; class Merostomata; order Xiphosura; family Limulidae; genus Limulus; species Limulus polyphemus. Next base: position 180 of record NW_013812499.1, read on the forward strand.
ACTAGAGGTAACCTAGGTGTTCATGGAGTAGTTGTACCAAGTAAGGCTACATATGAGTATGGTGGTTATAAATACTGTAACTAGAGTTACACCTAGGTGTTCATGGAGTAGTTGTACCAAGTAAGGCTAAAGATGAGTATGGTGGTTATAAATTGTGTAACTAGAGTTACACCTAGGTGATCGTGGAGTTAGTGTACCAAATAATGCTAAGGATGAGTATGATGGTTATAAATTCGGTAACTATAGTTACACCTAGGTGTTCATGAAGTAGTTGTACCAGGTAAAGCTAAAGATGAGTATGGTGGTTATAAATTCCTCCACGAACACCTAAGTGTAACTCTAGTTACTGAATTTGTAAATCTTTAGCGTTATTTGGTAAAGATGAGTATGGTGGTTATATATTCGGTAAATAGAGTTACACCTTGGTGTTCGTGGAATTGTTGTACCAAGTAAAGCTAAAGATGAATATGGT
>NW_013812500.1:0-246 GCF_000517525.1 Limulus polyphemus
GCTCGTTTCGATGGTCGAATTTTGTGTCTATCTTTCTTTGTCTAATAGGAGTGATCATTATCTCTCAACCAAACTTTTTATTTGCAGAAGATGAACAAGTTCCTTTTAGTTATAAAGGAATTACTGCTGGAATAGCGGCTTCTATTCTGGATTCGTTGTATTTTAATTTGAACAATCTTTTAGATAATGTTAATCATCTTTTACTTACAATGTATCTAGGAATAAATACCATTTTATTGTGGGTTT
>NW_013812501.1:0-494 GCF_000517525.1 Limulus polyphemus
GCCCAATAGTGCTTTATCACAGGGCTTAGACTAGACACCTTCTCCCAAGCAGGGCGCACAACACTCGCTTTTAGAAAATTAATCATTGGCCTCAAATCCTGGTCTTTCTCTTGTTCTGCTTTGATATCTGTATTTAGTTCCATTTCATCATCATCAACTTTTTCAGTCGGCTTGACTTCAGCCCAATGACACTTAATTTGTTCAACCTCTCTTTTGACAGTTACCGGAACTTGGCCTTTGTTGTTCCCAAACATCATTTTATCAAAATCAATTACAAACTTTCTCGGTAGTAGATAGTCCAATCCTAATATGCATTCGTCTTCAATGTCCGCCAAGTATACTTTCTGTCTGTCCTTTATGCCCATGAGTTCAATAGTTACCCACACTGGTCCCCACAACCTTGTAGAATGTCCCGTCACACCATAAAGCTTCTGTATGGCTTCTGGTACTCCTTCGTGATTTAACACCTTGATGCTCACAAGGGTTTGCTGAGA
>NW_013812502.1:0-518 GCF_000517525.1 Limulus polyphemus
CAGAGGGTTCTAAATTGATGGATCTTAACCTTTTTTGCTATGTATATTCACTAGTTCGTTCCACAGTATCATGCGAAGTTTCACCATCCTACGATGCGTTTTAAGGGAGTTATTGAAGGTTTTGCGTTTTGTACCAGTACTTAGTACCATTTTCATGAATCTTTTTGAATTTTTTTATTAAGGTTCGCCTCAATTTTGCGCGTTTACTTACAAAATTCTAGATTATTAGTTTTAGTTTTACGATTTTTGTGGTCGTTTTATGTTACTCTTTTTATGGCTTCTTGAAATCGTATGTGTACTGCACTGAAGCTTTTTGTTACCGATTGTTTCTCGATTTCTTGTTACCAGAGGGTTCTGAATTATTTATTATTCACCAAATTTGTTAGGTAGGTACACTCTATCGTTGCGCAGTTATATGCAGAGTTTCACCTTTCTACTATTCGTTTTAAGGAAGTTATGGAAGATTTTGCGTTTTGTACCAGTACTTAATTCCAATTTGGACTAATCTTCTCGAATTT
>NW_013812503.1:0-494 GCF_000517525.1 Limulus polyphemus
AGGACAGCCAAAACAAGTTATCTAACACACAGGACAGCCAAAATAAGTTATCTAACATGTAACCACAAGTTATCCAACACACAGGACAGCCAAAATAAGTTATCTAACATGTAACCACAAGTTATCTAACACACGGGACAGGCAAAATAAGTTATCTAACATATAACCACAAGTTATCTAACACACAGGACAGCCAAAATAAGTTATCCAACATATAACTACAAGTTATCCAACACACAGGACAGCCAAAATAAGTTATCCAACATATAACTACAAGTTATTTAACACACAGGACAGCCAAAATAAGTTATCCAACATATAACCACAAGTTATCCAACACACAGGACAGCCAAAATAAGTTATCTAACATATAACCACAAGTTATCTAACACACAGGACAGCCAAAATAAGTTATCCAACATATAACTACAAGTTATCCAACACACAGGACAGCCAAAATAAGTTATCCAACATATAACTACAAGTTATTTAAC
>NW_013812504.1:0-494 GCF_000517525.1 Limulus polyphemus
CCTCTGTCCATCCATTCATTTCTGCCAGGAGCTCAAATTGTGCTCTATATGCTTCCCATGGAATTCCTGTGGCTTCCTTCGTACTAGATCACTCCTATTGCTGACACTCATGTCTAGAATGTTACTTCTGGCAGGACTGAAAATGTCTGCATTAGGGTTTAGCTTCAGGGTCTGTAAGGGGCTTCCTGTTGTCTGGAGCTGACTACGTCCATAGTTAATATATCCTCCCTGTGTAAAAGACAGTAAATCGTCCTTTAATGTGTTTAATTCACTTTGAAATTTACTAATCTTTCCCATTTGTGTATGCTTGCTTTCTCTTAACTGTTGGAGACTTTCTTCCTGTTTCTTTTTTCGTCTTCTTGTTTCCTTTCTTGTTCCAGTTGCCACTGGTGATGGTTTTCTTGCCACTGCTGTACTCTGTCTTCTTTTCCTCCAATTACTGCTGTAGTCTCTCTTTTTGGTTATTTTCTAGTTCTTCTTGTTTCTTCTCTTTT
>NW_013812505.1:0-494 GCF_000517525.1 Limulus polyphemus
CGAAGAACGGTTTTTGTAGAAGCTCTGTTAGTCATGGCGACATTTTACATGCGGTCTCTACCCAGTATGGAGAAGCTTCCATTTCGTCTGTTGTGCCTCGTCCTGGCGGTTACGGAGTTACTTTTATTGTTGACTCGGATGTAGACATTGCTGTTGATCATGGATTGGAAGTTAAAAGTACGAACTTTTGTGTTTCTGGTGTAGTGAGTAGAACACTCAATGTTTCTTTTTTGGGGGTGCCGGAGTATGTATCGGATGAGATCTTAATATAAAATTACATCAACAGGATAGTGCTTCAAATAGTCATCGTATGTCACCTCAACTGTTTGAACAAATCGTTACTTTCGTAGCCAAAATAATTTCGATCGCTCAAGACCAGTCCTTTTGGCAAAAGAATTGCAGAAAAACGAGGATATATTTCATAACCGAATTGGCAAGTACCATTTTTGGTTATGATATTAATCCAGACTCGGTTTATGAACTTTACCAAGTAA
>NW_013812506.1:0-495 GCF_000517525.1 Limulus polyphemus
GTCATACGATTCTCTAATTTAAGATCAGTGTTTCATTCCTAATGAACGAGTTAAAGGTCACACGATTCTGTAATTTAAGATCAGTGTTTCATTCCTAATGAACGAGTTAAAGGTCACACGATTCTGTAATTTAAGATCAGTGTTTCATTCCTAATGAACGAGCTAAAGGTCACACGATTCTGTAATTTAAGATCAGTGTTTCATTCCTAATGAATGAGTTACAGGTCATACGACTCTGTAATTTAAGATTAGTGTTTCATTCCTAATGAATGAGTTAAAGGTCACACAATTCTGTAATTTAAGATCAGTGTTTCATTCCCAATGAACGAGCTAAAGGTCACACGATTCTGTAATTTAAGATTAGTGTTTCATTCCTAATGAATGAGTTAAAGGTCATACGATTCTGTAATTTAAGATCAGTGTTTCATTCCTAATGAATGAGTTAAAGGTCATACGATTCTGTAATTTAAGATCAGTGTTTCATTCCTAATGAAT
>NW_013812507.1:0-494 GCF_000517525.1 Limulus polyphemus
ATACTGTGTACTGTCAATAAGAAGACACAAGATTTAACGATACTGTGTACTTTCAATAAGAATACACAATATTTAACGATACTGTGTACTGTCAATAAGAAGACACTATATTTAACGATACTGTGTACTGTCATAAAGAAGACACAATATTCAACGATAATGTATACTGTCAGTAAGAAAACACAAGATTTAACAATAGTGTGTCCTGTCAATAAGGAGACACAAGATTTAACGATACTGTGTACTGTCAATAAGATGACACTATATTTAACGATACTGTGTACTGTCAGTAAGAATGTACAAGATTTAACAATAATGTGTCCTGTCAATAAGAAGACACAAGATTTAACGATACTGTGTACTGTCAATAAGAAGACACAAGATTTAACGATACTGTGTACTGTCAATAAGAAGACACAATATTCAAGGTTAGTGTGTACTGTCAGTAAGAAAACACAAGATTTAACAATAATGTGTCCTGTCAATAAGAAGAC
>NW_013812508.1:0-495 GCF_000517525.1 Limulus polyphemus
TCTGTCCAGCGTCAGGGGTAAACTTTTAGATAAAATGTGTCTAAAATGATGCCGCCGCTCACGGTCGTAACGACGGCACAACAGTAAAATGTGGGCTATTGTGACTTGAGTGTCACAATGGCTACACATCGGTGGGTCAATGCCCGATAAAAAAAAACGATGGGTTAAAAAACAATGACCAATGCGTAGCCTTGCCAGGACTACTTCCTCCTTCCGATCCTTACGGAAGCAAGATGGCCAAAAACCAACAGAGGGTTTGATCTGGAAAAGCTTATTATGGCATTGCTCACTCCAAGTCGACTGCCAACTGGCACGAAGCTGCACCTTGAAGACAGGACCGTAGTCCATGTATGGGACAGGCATGGCCGTGATGGCACCAGAGCAGATGGACTTAGCTGAGGTGTCAGCGAGCTCGTTCCCGTGAATACCAACGTGGCCAGGGATCCAGAAAAACTGGATGGAAATAGAAGATAGAGAAAAGTGGGCCAATCGGTG
>NW_013812509.1:0-533 GCF_000517525.1 Limulus polyphemus
AACACGGAAGGAGCTCCTTGCTATAGTAAAGAGTCTGACATATTTCCATCCTTACCTCTATGGTGCAAGGTTTACCATCAAGACAGACCATGCTGCGTTACGCTGGTTAAGATCATTAAAGAATCCAGAGGGACAACTAGCACGTTGGATTGGAAAAATAGACCAATATAATTATAATATTGAATACAGAGAAGGAAAATCCCATGGTAATTCTGATAGACTGAGCCGAAGACCCTGCAAAAATGACTGCAGACATTGCTGCAAAAGAGAGGTTGAACTAACCAGGTGCCATCAAGCTGAAGTTAAGCCGACTGAAAGAGTTGATGATGCTGAAGTGGATCCAAATATAGACATCAAAGCAGAACAGGAGAAAGACCAAGATTTGAAGCCAATAATTGATTTTCTAAAAGCAAGTGTTTTGCGCCCTGCTTGGGAGAATACACATCGTCCAGGTACATTAGGGCTATCCTCCTATTGTAGGCCTTCCAATACTCGTTCCATCAGCCTCTCAAATGTTGCTGGAGCATTACTGA
>NW_013812510.1:0-503 GCF_000517525.1 Limulus polyphemus
TCTTCTTATTGACAGTACACAGTATAGTTAAATCTTGTGTCTTCTTACTGACAGGACACATTATTGTTAAATCTTGTGTTTTCTTACTGAGAGTACACATTGTCGTTAAATCTTGTGTGTTCTTATTGATAGTACACAGTATTTATAAATCTGCGTCTTCTTATTGACAGTACACAGTATTGTTAAATCTTGTGTCTTCTTATTGAAAGTACACAGTATCGTTAAATCTTGTGTCTTCTTATTGACAGTACATAGTATCGTTAAATCTTGTGTCTTCTTATTGACAGTACACAGTATTGTTAAATCTTGTGTCTTCTTATTGACAGGATATATTATTGTTAAATCTTGTGTTTTCTTACTGACAGTACACATTATCGTTGAATATTGTGACTTCTTATTGACAGTACACAGTATTGTTAAATCTTGTGTGTTCTTATTGATAGTACACAGTATTTATAAATCTTGTGTCTTCTAATTGACAGTACACAGTATTGTTAAATCTT
>NW_013812511.1:0-492 GCF_000517525.1 Limulus polyphemus
CGAAACGAAACCCCAAGAAGCCGTTTGCTTTACTTACACCAAAACTGATTAATTTTGAAGTAATATTCAAGTTAAGTGAATAGCACAAATTCTCTTAAATTGAATTCTGTCCCCACCTTTAAATTAAGTATTGTGCCCCCCCCCAATTTAAATTAAATAGTGTTCCCTCTTCAGGGGTTAGTGGTATGTTCACTGACATCCAATGCTAAAATCTGGGGTTTTATTTCCTGCGGTAGTCCACTGTATGTATATGTTTGCGCTAAAAAAACAAAACAAAACAAAAATTAAATACTGTTCACGTACCCTTATTACGTGAATCACGTCATTTAACTGTGAGACCATTGTGTGGGTAAACGTAAATAACATTTCTGTCAATGAGTCTTTGTCTTTACCCGAAGGTTTAGCTAAAATTTTATCACTTGAAAAAATTCATCCTGAACCTAGCCCTGTAGACTTCTGACTGATTTTGGGTTCCGTACCTGTGTTGTAGAG
>NW_013812512.1:0-1036 GCF_000517525.1 Limulus polyphemus
GTTTGTCAGATATCATTGTTGTGAAGTGAAAAGTCCCAAACTGTCGTAGTTAACATAAAAACATTATGTGCTGCCATCTAGTTACAGTAACCAAAACTATTATGAAATGTAGAAGTAATTCTCCTGAGTAGTGGTTTTCCTTTTTGTTATTTTCTCAGAAAAACGCGAGTAATAGGATAAGATAATAACTTTGCTCTTATATACAAATCGGGCGGGCAGTGTTTTCACATCTGTCAGGCAAAGTAATTCTCATCTGAACATTAAAAATAATTTTGTGCATCAGAAAATTTTGAACTTTCATATGTGAAATTTTTATAATGTCCAAATAGTTACCAAATGTTTCCTAAGAGAAAACTTTATATTTTATATATTGTCTTCAGTGATTAATTTCTGTTCGGGTCCGAAAAATATGAACGATCTCGCAACCACCATAAAAAATTATGAAATAAACATAAATTATGCATCTTTCATTCTGGAATGAACACAAAAAAAGGATTTAAATTGATAGTTATTGGACGAGCATAAAGACGTGTTTGTTGTGCAAATATAAGGTAGTGATATAACTTATTTCTATTGTGTTTTAAGTAAAGGTTCTTAATAATAGTTCAGTACACTCTCCATCTATTGAGAGATAACTGAACTTCCAAGTATTTTTCCTTAATTTTTTCTCCATCTATTGAGAGATAACTGAACTTCCAAGTATTTTTTCTCTATCTATTGAGAAATAACTGAACTACCAGTATTTTTTCTCCGTCTATTGAGAGATAACTGAACATCCAAATATTTTTCTACATCTATTGAGAGATAGTTAAACTTCCAAGTATTTTTTCTTAATTTTTTCGCCATCTATTGAGACAGGGGTCACCAAACTATGGCCCTTGGGCCAGATCCGGCCTGCGAGGTCAGTTCATCCAGCCCACCACTGCACAGTGCTATAAATGAGCTAAAACGACTTAATTAAATTAACGAAGATTTGAATTAAATTAGTATCAAATTCTTAATACTATATTTGCCTATTAAGATTCTTAATATTTTT
>NW_013812513.1:0-494 GCF_000517525.1 Limulus polyphemus
GGCAGGCTTTTGTATTTGTGAAACTCAGCTTGTATACATATTCTGATATGTTTGATTTCCTGGTTATATAAGGCATTTTCACCAATAATTTCCATCTTCTAGTTTTTCAGCTTCTTTCTTTCCCATCGTTATTCTGTTCAGCAAGATTGTGTGAACAAACGTTTTTTTGTTTTAGACTCTCCAGATCTGCCTTCAACTTCAGTAGACTGAATACATAGGAAACCTTTTGCATTTGATCATGGAGTCCTTTATATGTGTCCTAAGCCTTACAGTGTTTCAATTTTAGGTTGCTACATAAAGTCAATTTTTGTAAAGTGGAAAAACTCAGTATAAGTGAGAGAGCTTCTTGTGCATATCTACTTTTCAAATCTATAGTTAGCTATTCTTTCCTCTGTTTTCTCTTTTCCAAAATGAATGTGTATTTCCTTTACTGCTAAATAGTATATTACACTGTTGTTTAGGTAAATGAATATGGAGAACTATATACGACTTTT
>NW_013812514.1:0-494 GCF_000517525.1 Limulus polyphemus
CGTTAAATCTTTTGTCTTCTTATTGACAGTACACAGTATTGATAAATCCTTTATCTTCTTATTGACATGACACAGTATTGTTAAATCTTGTGTCTTCTAAATGACAGTACACAGTGTTGATAAATCCTGTATCTTCTTATTGACAGGACTCAATATTTTTAAATATTGTGTCTTCTTATTGACAGTAGACAGTATCGTTAAATCTTGTGTCTTCTTATTGACAGTACACAGTATTGATAAATCATTTATCTTCTTATTGACAGGACACAGTATAGTTAAATCTTGTGTCTTCTTGTTGACAGTACACAGTATTGATAAATCCTGTATCTTCTTATTGACAGGACACAGTATTTTTAAATCTTGTGTCTTTTTATTGACAGTACACAGTATCGTTAAATCTTTTAGCTTGTTATTGATAGTACACAGTATCATTAAATCTTATGACTTGTTATGATAGTACTCAGTATCGTTAAATCTTGTGTCTTCTTATTGAC
>NW_013812515.1:0-1021 GCF_000517525.1 Limulus polyphemus
ATTCATGTCAGACATCAAAACACACCTTTATCAACCAGTAGTCCAGTTTTACAACAAGGAGTTAATTCATGTCAGACATCAAAACACACCTTTATCAACCAGTAGTCCAGCTTCACAACAAGGAATTAATTCAGGTCAGACATCAAAACACATCTTTATTAACCGGTAGTCCAGCTTCACAACAAGGAGTTAATTCAAGTCAGACATCAAAACACATCTTTATTAACCGGTAGTCCAGCTTCACAACAAGGAGTTAATTCAGGTCAGACATCAAAACACACCTTTATCAACCGGTAGTCCAGCTTTACAACAAGGAGTTAATTCAGGTCAGACATCAAAACACATCTTTATTAACCAGTAGTCCAGCTTCACTACAAGGAGTTAATTCAGGTCAGACATCAAAACACATCTTTATTAACCAGTAGTGCAGCTTTACAACAAGGAGTTAATTCAGGTCAGACATCAAAACAGATCTTTATTAACCAGTAGTCCAGTTTTACAACAAGGAGTTAATTCAGGTCAGACATCAAAACACACCTTTATTAACTAGTAGTCCAGCTTCACTACAAGGAGTTAATTCAGGTCAGACATCAAAACACATCTTTATTAACCAGTAGTGCAGCTTTACAACAAGGAGTTAATTCATGTCAGACATCAAACAGATCTTTATTAACCAGTAGTCCAGCTTCACAACAAGAAGTTAATTCAGGTCAGACATCAAAACAGATCTTTATTAACCGGTAGTGCAGCTTCACAACAAGGAGTTAATTCAGGTCAGACATCAAAACACATCTTTATTAACTAGTAGTCCAGCTTCACAAAAAGGAGTTAATTCAGGTCAGACATCAAAACAGATCTTTATTAACCGGTAGTGCAGCTTTACAACAAGGAGTTAATTCAGGTCAGACATCAAAACACATCTTTATTAACCAGTAGTCCAGCTTCACAACAAGGAGTTAATTCATGTCAGACATCAAAACACACCTTTATCAACCAGTAGTCCAGTTTTACAACAAGGAGT
>NW_013812516.1:0-494 GCF_000517525.1 Limulus polyphemus
ACATTCTCCTGCTTTTCTGATAGTAATTTTACTAATTTTGATTCATTTCTACCCCGACAGATCGAAAGGTGCCCCCCCCCCCGCTTCCTACGCCACCTGCTCTGAAAACTAGAAGTACATCGGTGCACTATTTGATAGGTGCAAATATATGTGTGGTTGAATAAATGTGCAGGATAAATCCACACTGAATTTAGTCAATTATAAATAATGTTAACAACTAAACACACAAGAAATACTAAACACACATCGATCAAGAAATACTCTTCCTTTTTATATATCCTCGGAATCATTATACCTATTAATCACCTACACATCAATAGGACGAATATCATGTACCAGATTCACAGATTTGTGGATATTATAATCATTTACACATCAATAGGACGAATATCATGTACCAGATTCACAGATTTGTGGATATTATAATCACTTACACATCAATAGGACGAATATCATGTACCAGATTCACAGGTTTGTGGATATTATAATCACCT
>NW_013812517.1:0-1118 GCF_000517525.1 Limulus polyphemus
GTGTTGGTGTAAATGTTGTTTTCCACACAACATATCTATTACTGTGTTATTAACTCAGGTAAGATGTTTTCGCACATGTTGGTGTAAATGTTTGTTTTCCACACAACATATCTACTACTGTGTTATTAACTCAGGTAAGATGTTTTCACACGTGTTGGTGTAAATGTATGTTTTCCACACAACATATCTATTACTGTGTTATTAACTCAGGTAAGAAGTTTTCACACATGTTGGTGTAAATGTATGTTTTCCACACAACATATCTATTACTGTGTTATTTACTCAGGTAAGATGTTTTCACACATGTTGGTGTAAATGTTTGTTTTCCACACAACATATCTATTACTGTGTTATTTACTCAGGTAAGAAGTTTTCACACGTGTTGGTAAAGATGTTTGTTTTCCACACAACATATCTACTACTGTGTTATTAACTCAGGTAAGAAGTTTTCACACGTGTTGGTGTAGATGTTTTTCCACACAACATATCTACAACTGTGTTATTAACTCAGGTAAGATGTTTTCACACGTGTTGGTGTAGATGTTTTTCCACACAACATATCTACTACTGTGTTATTAACTCAGGTAAGATGTTTTCACACATGTTGGTGTAAATGTTTTCCACACAACATATCTACAACTGTGTTATTAACTCAGGTAAGATGTTTTCACACGTGTTGGTGTAAATGTTTTCCACACAACATATTTACTACTGTGTTATTAACTCAGGTAAGATGTTTTCACACATGTTGGTGTAAATGTTTGTTTTCCATACAACATATCTACTACTGCGTTATTAACTCAGGTAAGATGTTTTCACACGTGTTGGTGTAAATGTTTGTTTTCCACACAACATATCTACTACTGTGTTATTAACTCAGGTAAGAAGTTTTCACACGTGTTGATAAAGATGTTTGTTTTCCACACAACATATCTACTACTGTGTTATTAACTCAGGTAAGAATGTTTTCACACATGTTGGTGTAAATGTTTGTTTTCCACACAACATATCTACTACTGTGTTATTAACTCAGGTAAGAAGTTTTCACACGTGTTGGTGTAGATGTTTTTCCACACAACATATCTACTACTGTGTTATTTACTCAGGTAAAATGTTTT
>NW_013812518.1:0-493 GCF_000517525.1 Limulus polyphemus
ATTCTTCTTCTGGACTAATACGACTGGAGCTGACCAGGGACTATCTGGTTTCTCGACTATCCCTTCCTTAGTTAGACCATCCATGACATTCTCCATCTCTTGTCGCTTTGTTGGAGCTATTCTCCTTAGAGGGATCTTTATTGGACGGTGATTGCCTGTGTTTATTCTGTGCTCCACGAGGTCTGTTCAACTGAGGTCATGATCTCCTTTTGAAAAGACGTCTGCATAATTCGCCAAAGGTTCCCTAACCTAAAGAGCCTGTGATATGACAAATGGACTAAACTCTTCCTATAGAGGTCAGTTAAATGTTCTGGGAGAGAATTTTCTTTCTTTATGGTCGTATTTCTTGCTTTAACATTGACTGGCTCTACCTCCTGGCAGACACCCAACAATGCCCCTTCCTTAAGTGTCTGCTCACATTTAGAGAAATTGGCCACTGTTATAGGTACTACTTGATGACCTGCCACAAGTGACCTTCCAATCTTCACATCCA
>NW_013812519.1:0-494 GCF_000517525.1 Limulus polyphemus
TTATATATGCTTCGTCCTCTAATACAATGCCCAAAATACGGCCGAAATGTGCAAGAAAATGTACTTTCTAGGTGTGGTGTGCCATGCCACAAGAGAAACACATTCACCAGCACAGACATTTAGTAAACAATCTATTTGCTGAATTTTCGGATTTACTGAGAATTAAAAAGGTTAGTACACCACATGTAATTCTTACTTAGATGAGACAGTAGAGAGGAATGATTAGCATAGAAAAATATCAGTTCGTGGCAGAGGTAAACTGGCGTTTTCATCTAATCTAGTAAAGTTAAAGCTTTAACTATCAGAAAAATTGCCAGTAAATCGTATTTGTTGTTTGCTGAACTTGAGACATAAAATGGATATTAAAATCGAAGGTAAGGATTCTAATAGTATTATCCTAATAAATAAATGTATAAAATAATATTTAACTAGCAGAGATCCGCAAAACGTTTGCGGTCAAATTAGTATGTTTATTATTGTTTTGAATTTCGCGC
>NW_013812520.1:0-1045 GCF_000517525.1 Limulus polyphemus
TACAACGATACATACATATATATATGTATATATATATGTTAAATAAAAACTTCTGATTAAACATTCTCAACGATATACATGTACAGGATAAATAAAACTTCTTATTAAATATTCTCAACGATATACATATACATGGTAAGTAAAACTTCTGATTAAACATTCACATCGTAAATACTTCTGATTAAACATTCACACGATATATATATATACATGGATTTACCATATGTATATATATATATATATATCGTTGTGAATTTTTAATAAGAAGATTTTATTTACCATCAATATATATATATATATATCGGTCGTTTTTATTTTTCTGATTAAAACTTCACAACGATATATATATGGTAAATAAAAACTTCTAATCAAAACTTCACAACGATATATATATGGTAAATAAAAACTTCTGATGAAACATTCTCAACGATATAAAGATATATACATATATTTGGTAAGTAAAAACTTCTGAATAAACATTTACAACGATACATATATATATATCTAGTAAATAAAAACTTCTGTTAAAAATTCTATATATATATCGATGTTATGGTAAATAAAACTTCTAATTAAACATCCACATCGATATATATATATATGGTAAATAAAAATTTCTGATTAAACATTCACAACGATATATAAATATGGTAAATAAAAACTTCTGATTAAAACTTCACAACGATATATATATGGTAAATAAAAACTTCTGATGAAACATTTTCAACGATATAAAGAAATATAGATATATATGGTAAAGAAAAACTTCTGTTTGAAAATTCACATCGATATATATATATATATATATGGTAAATAAATACTTCTGTTAAAAATTCACATCGCTATATGTAAATGTATGGTAAATAAAATTTTCTGATTAAACATTTACAACGATTCATACGTATATATATGTATATATAAATGTTAAAGAAAAACTTCTGTTAAAAATTCATATCGATATATATATATATGGTAAATAAAACTTCTAATTAAACATCCACATCGATATATATATATGGTAAATAAAAATTTACTTAGATTAAAC
>NW_013812521.1:0-495 GCF_000517525.1 Limulus polyphemus
ACTATGTAGTGTATAAACTACACCAGGGAAAGGTACAATATGTCGAGTATTTACTACAAAAGGAATAGGGTACACTATGTAGAGTACTTAGTGCACCTGGATAGGGTACAGTATGTAGAGTATAAACTGCACCAGGGATAGGTTACAGTATGTAGAGTATTTTCTGCACCAAAGATTGGGTACAGTATGTAGAGTATTTACAGCACCTTGATAGGTTACAGTATGTAGAGTATTAACTGCACAAGAGATATGGTACAGTATGTAGAGTATTTATTGTACCAGGGATAGGTAGAATATGTAGAGTATTTACTACACCAGGGAAAGGGTACAGTATGTAGAATATTTAATGCACCAGAGATAAGGTACAGTATGTAGAGTATTTACTGAACAAGGAATAGGGTAAAGTATGTAGAGTATTTACTACACCAGGGATAGTGTACACTATGTAGAGTATTTACTGCACCAGTGATAGGATACAGTATGTAGAGTATTTAC
>NW_013812522.1:0-494 GCF_000517525.1 Limulus polyphemus
ACGGTGTTCAAAGAGTTGTTGTACCAATTAAGACTAAAGATGAGTATGGTGGTTATAAAATCGGTAACTAGAGTGACACCTAAGTGTTCATGGAGTAGTTGTACCAAATAACGCTAAAGATGAGTATGGGGTTACACATTCAGTAACTAGAGTTACACATAGGTGTTCATGGAGTAGTTGTTCAAAGTAAGGTTAAAAATGAGTATGGTGGTTAAAAATTCTGTAACTAGAGTTACACCTAGGTTTTCATGGAGTAGTTGTACCAAGTAAGGCTAAAGATGAGTATGGTGGTTGTAAACTCGGTAACTAGAGTTACACCTAGGTTTTCATGGAGTAGTTGTACCAAGTAAGGCTAAAGATGAGTATGGTGGTTGTAAACTCGGTAACTAGAGTTACACCTAGGTGTTCATGGAGTAGTTGTAACAAATAAGGCAAAAGATGAGTATGGTATTTATAAATTCGGTAGCTAGAGTTACACCTAGGTGTTCGTGGAA
>NW_013812523.1:0-989 GCF_000517525.1 Limulus polyphemus
CAAAATGTAAGAAGTCTGATGTCAAATCCTCAAATAAAAATTTTATTTGTTCGGCCTAAGTCATAAGGTCTGCCGGAAGAGGGATCTTGATATGAGGTAGTCACGTAATATCTGGCATTAATCGGCAGGAATATCTTTACAGCTCTGGTCATATGAGTCTTGTATATGAGGTCGTAAGCTGATTCACGTTCTGGTAGTCCGTTCAGAACCTTATGGATTTATCTTTCTTCTTCTTCTTCACAAGTATAAAACTTGATGCTCAGGAACTAGTACTTGGTTCTATGGCTTCTTCTTTCTTCATGATTTCCAATTCCTTGAAATCCTCCGCCTGTTTTAAATGATTGGGCTACATCTCCAGTATCAATCTTCTCAGATACCAATTCAATGCTGCATTATCTGGCTGAAATGTGAACTTTTGTCCATATAGATAATACTGGTAAAGACTTATGTCTCGTAAAACATTTAGTAGATATTTCCAAGGTATACAACAACTCCTTTCTGTAGCATTCATTGCCGTGCTATAGTAGACAATCATGTTGTTGAGGTATGATGTTATTCTTGTGATAATAATGTTATCTAGTATTTCTCCAGTTTATTAATGCTTGTTCACAATCAGCAGTCCAACAAAACTTATTTGCTTTTTGATATAATTTATGTATTTGATGACCTATATCACAGAATGATTTAGACAACGACTATAGTAACAGCATATTCCATGACATACTCTTACCTCATCCAAGTTCTTTTGGTGTTGGACAATAATGAATAGTTTCAATATCAGATGGATCTTTGGGCACTCCCTCTCTGCTAACAACGTGTCCCAGGTAGAATATTCACAATAGAATAAATCATTCACTTCTTTCTGACTTCAAACGTGAAAATTTGGAAACATAAAGCTAGTTAGCAAGACTTTTCCTTAAACTTCAAAGAGTTTAACTAAAATTGCACATCAACCAGAACGGAAACCTTGGAAATGATGATGATTTATC
>NW_013812524.1:0-494 GCF_000517525.1 Limulus polyphemus
TATTATATTTGTCACCATAACAAACTATAAGGACGAAACCATACTCAGGCAAAACTACAAAGATTAAGTTTGTCACCATAATAAACTATAAGGACGAAACCACACTCAGACAAGACTACATAGATTAAGTTTGTCACCATAATAAACCATAAGGACGAAACCACACTCAGGCAAGACTACATAGATTATGTTTGTCACCATAATAAACTATAATGACGAAACCACGCTCAGGCAAGACTACAAATATTATATTTGTCACCATAACAAACTATAAGAACGAAGCCATACTCAGGCAAGACTACATAGATTAGGTTTGTCACCATAATAAACTATAAGGACGAAATCACAATCAGGCAAGACTACAAATATTATATTTGTCACCATAATAAACTATAAGGACGAAACCACACTCCGACAAGACTACATAGATTAAGTTTGTCACCATAATAAACTATAAGGACGAAATCACAATCAGGCAAGACTACAAATATTAT
>NW_013812525.1:0-756 GCF_000517525.1 Limulus polyphemus
CTAGTGAATATCAACACCTGTTAAGATCCACGCACAACAACTGAAATGACAGTACGGAATTATACCACACTTCCAGCACTGTTAAAACGGAATAATAATGATATCGATATGGTAGTAAGGGTTTATTAAAATAATGACGTTTAAGACACAATAATAAGATGTATGAACGGTTGTATTCTATGAACTGTAAGGTGATTCATTTTAATGTCAATTAACATTCAGAAATAATCTGTTTTTATCTACAAAGTATTACTTAAAAAACAAACAACGTAGTAAAAGCATTTTAAAAGAAAAGTAGAGCTGGACAATTGATTCTGATAATCAATATAATTAATTATATTGATTTGTGTTTTGTAAAGTAACCTAAATTACGATTAAATTGATTGATATCACAAAAACAATCAACTAATTGAAAATACTTTTTCTGACTATTACTTTTTTTGATTATTTGAACTATTCAGGCGATGAAAATATTATCATTTCTATATGTCATTGTCATTAATTCATGGTTGTTCAGCTAAATAATTACAACTGCTGAAAATATTATTATTTCTATATGTCATTAATTCATGGTTGTTCAGCTAAATAATTACAACTGCTGAAAATATTATTATTTCTATATGTCATTAATTCATGGTTGTTCAGCTTAATAATTACAACTGCTGAAAATATTATTATTTCTATATGTCATTAATTCATGGTTGTTCAGCTTAATAATTACAACTGCTGAAAATATTATTATTTCTATATGTCATT
>NW_013812526.1:0-519 GCF_000517525.1 Limulus polyphemus
CAACATGTCGGCCCCTGCCATCACCGTTTTTAAGGTTAAAGTCACCTGAATGAAATTTGCTGAACCATCGTTGACACTTACGAACGTTTAAAACATTTCCATAAACTTCTTTGATATTCTTAGCGGCTAAAGAAGCATTGTTTCCCTTCTTGTATTCAAACAACATTACATGCCGAATGTGTGTGTCTCATCGTGTGCCATCACTATAAGGGATTAGAGTATACTAAACTTTACACATTATATAGGCTACACTAACGTGATGTTTAGGCAGTTCATTTAACTATTATACGTGATGTACATTTTTTGAGGTGGTGGTTAATAAAAGTGTTCCAAAATGCAACATTAATTTCTTGATGACCTAACACTATAAACGATAGTGTATTAAACTAGCATCTTATCTATATAGTATTCTTGAGCAATACAAATGTTAACTACACAGTACTGTTGAACAATATGAATTTTAACTACCTAGTATGTTATCTACACAGTACTGTAAAACAGTGGGATTGTTAACAAGTA
>NW_013812527.1:0-494 GCF_000517525.1 Limulus polyphemus
TAATATGTGTGTAAACCTAGAGTATGTTATTATAATATGTGTGTAAGTCTACAGTACTTTATTATACTATCTGTGTTGATCTAGTGTATTGTTTATAATATGTGTATTAATCTAAAGTATGTTATTATAATATGTGTGCAAATCTAGAGTATGTTATTATAATATGTGTGTAAGTCTACAGTACTTTATTAAAATATCTGTGTTAATCTAGAGTATGTTATTATAATATGTGTGTAAATCTAGAGTATGGTATTATAATATGTGTGTAAATCTAGAGTATGTTATTATAATATGTGTAAACCTAGAGTATGTTATTATAATATGTGTGTAAGTCTACAGTTCTTTATTATAATATCTGTGTTAATCTAGTGTATTGTTTATAATATGTGTGTTAATCTAGAGTATGTTATTGTAATATGTGTGCAAATCTAGAGTATGTTTTTATAATATGTGTGTAAATATAGAGTATGTTGTTATAATATGTGTGTAAATAT
>NW_013812528.1:0-494 GCF_000517525.1 Limulus polyphemus
ACTATTGGGCACAATAGGACCAGTTAAAGCTTGAAAATGGTATTCTTGTCCGGAGATGGGAAACTACAGATGGGAAAGTGACGACTTGGCAAACAGTTATACCGAGGAAGTTACAGGAAGTTGTGCTGCGTCGATCCCATGATAATTTAACAGGAGGACATCTCGGAATTAAGAAGACATTGAGTCACATACGACAACGATTTTACTGGGTAGGTATGAGGCAAAATGTGGAAGAATGGTGAAGGACATGCAGTACATGTAGTGCTAAAAGGGGACCCAAGCATAAGGGATGCCCAAATGATGAAGAGTTGCCTGCGAAAATGTCAGAGTTTGTGAAAGTGTTATCGGAAAGGATGGATGATATTCACCATCAAGTGCGTACAAACTTGAAAATGTCTGCTGATTCGATGAAGTTGACTTATGATAAGAGATCTACTGAAGTCAGCTTTGTACCAGGAGATAAGGTATGGTTGTATAATCCCAGGAAGACCAAA
>NW_013812529.1:0-494 GCF_000517525.1 Limulus polyphemus
AAGACAAGTTAATGTTACCAGGAACATGTCTCATTATAACCAGGAAGACAGGTCAATGTTACCAGGAACATGTCTCATTATAACTAGTAAGACAAGTCAATGTTACCAGGAACATGTATAATTATAATCAGGAAGACAGGTCAATGTAACAAGGAACGTGTCTCATTATATTCAGGAAGACAGGCCAATATTACCAGAAATATGTCTCATTTTAACCAGGATGATAAGTCAATCTTACAAGCAACATGTCTCATAATAACAAGGAAGACAAGTTAATGTTACCAATAACATGTCTCATTATAAAAACGAAGTCAAGTAAATGTTACCAGGAACATGTGTCATTATAACCACGAAGACAGGTCAATGTTACCAGGAACATGTCTCATTGTAATCAGGAAGACAGGTCAATGTTACCAGAAACATGTCTCATTATAACTAGGAAGACAAGTTAATGTTACCAGGAACATGTCTCATTGTAACCAGGAAGTTAGGTC
>NW_013812530.1:0-783 GCF_000517525.1 Limulus polyphemus
AGCCTCCAACAGATTGAACACCCAACAGAAAATATAAGGGTGAAGAGAACATTTTGTGGGCAGAACACATTCCTGCCAAAAGAGGCGATCAACAGCAAGGTTCATAGTGCCCAGCACATGACAGGCAGCAGGATTAACCCATTAAAAACTGGCTCAACTGAAGTGGTCCATGGATTTAAAGCAAAGGGTCATGGACTGGGTTCTCCCATGATAGCTTATAAAGGAAATAACAGTAGAGTTGCCTGAATGGATCATATTTAAGTGATCTAATTGGAAGGACAAGAAATGAGAGCATGTTGATGGACTGCCAGAAGTTCTGGGGTGTTGATATAAATAGAGCACTCATCCTAGGTTCCGATGTCTGAAGTTCAATTGTCATTCAGAAGTACTCCCCAACCAGAGAGGGAAGCAACGGTGAAGTATTAATAATAGTACTAAGCAAAGTTAAGGTTAACTCTCTTCACAAAGATTACTTAAATATTTTATTTATTGTTAATGGATCTTTTTAAATTATTTAAGACTAGATTAGGTAAACTAAGTAATAATAATAGTATAATTAAAATGGTTCACGAGGAATGCACACGAGCAGCTCATGGGTAATGTAATTCAATAGTGTAATGCGACCTGCATGTTCTCAGAGTAATTTACAACTTTTTGTTGTATATAGTTAGGATCTATGAGCTACTTAGGATAAACGAATGTAGTTTCATGTTACAATTTGAAGTCATTCTCGAAAGAAAACTGGGTTAATTCAGATTTATTTCAATTTTTTGGTGGTTACAA
>NW_013812531.1:0-494 GCF_000517525.1 Limulus polyphemus
CGACAAGGTTTTGTCATCATCAGGTAACTTGTCGAAACGTTGTACATTTGCTGTTGTGTTAAAGTTTTTCTTCATTACCCATTCAAGCCGTCTCCAGCCATTATTAGTCTCAAAGTGGGTTCCTCGTCATCGAATATGTATAACTAGAATATATCACAGTTACAAACACTTACAAAAATAGGTATGACTAGAATATATCACAGTTACAAACACTTACAAAAATATGTATAACTAGAATATATCACAGTTACATACACTTACAAAAATAGGTATGTCTGCGGGCTTACAACGCTAGAATCCGGGTTTTGATACCCGTGGTGGGCAGAGCACAGATAGCCCATTGTGTAGCTTTGTGCTTAATTACAAACAAACAAAAATATGTATGACTAGAATATATCACAGTTACATATGACATGACAAATAGATATTACAGCTGGACATAACTGAACTCTCCTTACATCAATATGTCACAGTTAGATATTACAGCTGGACAT
>NW_013812532.1:0-494 GCF_000517525.1 Limulus polyphemus
CTACGTGATAGGGAAGCTGGATGGCCAAAGGTGCAACTTTGTCATAGATTCTGCATCTCAGCAAACCCTTGTGAGTATCAAGGTGCTGGATCACAAAGGAGTACCAGAAGCTGTACAGAAGCTCTGTGGTGTGACAGGACATTATGCAAGGTTGTGTGGACCAGTGTGGGTAACTACCGAGCTCATGTGCATGAAGAACAGACACAAAGTATACTTAGCTGACGTTGAAGACCAATGCATATTAGAATTGAACTATCTACTACCGAGGAAGTGTGTAGTTAACTTTCGATAAAATGACGATTGGAAACAACAAAGGCCAGATTCCAGTAAGTGTTGCTACATCTACTGATCTGCATGTCACAGCACTTAAATCAACTACAATACCTCCTATGTCATAGAAGATAATTTGGGGTAGGATAAAAGAACATCCCCATGGAAGCCCAATGCTTGTGGAAGCAGTGGAAGACCCA
Source organism: Limulus polyphemus (assembly GCF_000517525.1). Lineage (NCBI taxonomy): Eukaryota > Metazoa > Arthropoda > Merostomata > Xiphosura > Limulidae > Limulus > Limulus polyphemus. The sequence continues at coordinate 471 of NW_013812532.1, forward strand.
TCCAGGCCAGTGGATTTGAAGGTT
>NW_013812533.1:0-494 GCF_000517525.1 Limulus polyphemus
CTGACTCAACAATACGATTATCGTATCGTGAAGCCGTGATACGATTGTATCGATACATCGTCCGAAACGATACGATTTGTGTATATTCACGAAATTTGGCAAGCTTTCAGTAAACATTAAAAGTCTTTTGTACGGATAAAATTAGAATTTCTAATAAAGTGTTTTTGCTAAAAATTAATAATTCATTAAAGAAAGGTGAGTATTGAGTACTACATGTTGTATTCATTTCATTTTATCAAAAACATTACATGTAAAGTAACATAAAAATTAACAATAACAGAACAGATAGACAAATATTAACTTTTTATAATTTAATTCCCTTGCCCGCTGCCATTTAGTTAATCAAACGTGAGAATTTGAAAAAGCACTCTAAAGTGTGAAGTACTTAAATAAGACAGTGTTAGTAATATCTATATAAATATAATTCATGATGTTAGAAAAATACGTAGATTCAAGAAGTCTTGACAGAAATGAATAAAAACACTATAACCAGA
>NW_013812534.1:0-493 GCF_000517525.1 Limulus polyphemus
TCTTCGGCTCAGTCCATTGGCATTAACATGAAATTTTCCTTCTCTATATTCAATATTATAATTATACTGGTCTATCTTTCCAATCCAACGTTCCAGTTGTCCCTCTGGGTTCTTTAATGATCTTAACCAGCGTAACGCAGTATGGTCTGTCTTGATGGTAAACCTTGCACCATAGAGGTAAGGATGGAAATATGTCAGACTCTTTACTATAGCAAGGAGTTCCCTCCGTGTTACACAGTAGTTTCTCTCTGGTCGACTCAAAACCCTACTAAAGTAGGCCACCACATGTTCGTTTTCGCCCACTCCTCCAATTCCGACATTACTAGCATCACAATCCAGTATGTATGGCAATGAGAGATTTTGAAGCTTTAAAAGTGGAGTTGAGGCCAATTTTTCTTTCAATGTCTTGAAAGCATGCTGGCAAGAAACTGTCCATTCAAACTTCTGGCCGTATTTGGTCAAATCATGTAGTGGAGCAGCTATAGTTGCAAAG
>NW_013812535.1:0-771 GCF_000517525.1 Limulus polyphemus
GGATTCAAGGTCAGAAAAGGTCAGCTTTCGGAGAAGTTTGAGGGACTTTGCTGACACTGTAACAAACCTGGGCACAAGAGAGTTCAATGCTGGGAACTTCAACACAGGGGAGGTGCCACAGCAGGAAAGGCTGGTATCCAGAAAAGTTGTTGGAACTGTGGAAAGCATGGACATTTGAGGAGCCAGTGTAGGAAGAATATTACCAACAAGTCAGCCTCAAGGAGACCAGTAGTGATTGGTGTTGAGCGACGCCCACCAACCCCCATCATGAAAGTCCCAACAGCTAGGTGTAAAATACCAAGCACACACAGCATCTATGTGACAGGAAAGCTGGATGGCCAAAGGTGCAACTTTGTCATAGACTCTGCATCTCAGCAAACCCTTGTGAGCGTCAAGGTGTTATATCCCGAAGGAGTGCCAGAAGCCATACAGAAGCTATATGGTGTGACAGGACATTCTACAAGATTGTGGGGACCAGTGTGGGTAACTATTGAAAATGTCAGCCAAGTATACTTTCTGTCTGTCCTTTATGCCCATGAGGAAGACGAATGCATATTAGGATTGGACTATCTACTACCAAGGAAGTTTATAATTGATTTTGATAACATGACATTTGGGAACAACAAAGACCAAGTTCCAGTAACTGTTAAAAGAGAGGTTGAACTAATTAGGTGCCATCAAGGTGAAGTCAAAGTGACTGAAGAAGTTGATGATGACGAAGTGGAACCAGGTATAGATATTAAAGCAGAGCAGGAGAAAGATCAAGATTTG
>NW_013812536.1:0-603 GCF_000517525.1 Limulus polyphemus
AAGTGGAAGTGGCTTTCTTAGGTATTCACCACTGTTAGTTAAATAAAGTGTGAAGTAGAAATGGTCCTCTTCGGTATTCACCACTGTTAGTTGAATAACGTTTGAAGTAGAAGTGGTCCTCTTAGTTATTCACCACTGTTAGTTGAATAACGTTTGAAATAGAAGTGGCCCTCTTAGGTATTCACTACTGTTAGTTGAATAAAGTGTGAAGTAGAAGTGGTCCTTAGGTATTCACCACTGTTAGTTGAATAAAGTTTGAAGTAGAAATGGTCCTCTTAGGTATTCACCACTGTCAGTTGAATAAAGTGTGAAGTAGAAATGGTCCTCTTAGGTATTCACCACTGTTAGTTGAATAACATTTGAAGTAGAAGTGGTCCTCTTAGGTATTCGCCACTGTTAGTTGAATAACGTTTGAAGTAGAAGTGGCCCTCTGAGGTATTCACCACTGTTAGTTGAATAAAGTGTGAAGTAGAAATGGTCCTCTTAGGTATTCACCACTGTTAGTTGAATAAAATGTGAAGTAGAAATGGTCCTCTTAGGTATTCACCACTGTCAGTTGAATAAAGTGTGAAGTAGAAATGGTCCTCTTAGGTATTCACCACT
>NW_013812537.1:0-241 GCF_000517525.1 Limulus polyphemus
AATTCTCCCTAATCCCTTATTTAAACGTTATGTTTTTTTGTTTATCACATTTTCGTGCTGAAGATACAGACCATTTTGTTAGGGTTTTGAATATTTTAAACTATTTTAATCAATTAGTTTTAGTTTTAATGAATGAACCCACCTTAATACCTAACGTGTATTTTATTGTTTTATACTTCTAGATATTTCCAATACTAAAAACTTTATTAATTGTAAGATTAATTATATCAGAACAGGTATC
>NW_013812538.1:0-494 GCF_000517525.1 Limulus polyphemus
TGTAATCTCTCTTCTTGTTTATTTTCTCGTTCTTGTTGTTTATTTTCTTTTTCCTCCAACAACTGCTGTAATTTCTCTTCTTGTTTATTTCTCGTTCTTCTTGTTTCTTTTCTTTTTTCTCCAACAACTGCTATAATCTCTCTTGTTTATTTTGCTTTTCGAGCTGCCATTGTTGTTGGTCTTCTTGCCACTGCTGTAATCTTTCTTCTTGTTTCTTTTCTTTTTCCTCCAACAACTGCTGTAATCTGTCTTGTTTATTTTGCTCTTCCAGCTGCCACTGTTGCAGGTTTTCATGCAACTGCTGTTGTCTCTCTTCTTGTTTAATTTCTCATTCTTCTTGTTTCTTTTCTCGTTCATTTTATTGTTCTTCTTGTTTCTTTTCTCGTTCGTTTTCTCGTTCGTCTTGTTTCTTTTCTCGTTCATTTTCTCGTTCTTCTTGTTTCTTTTGCTGCTCTTGTAATGTTGCCATCAAGTCTGCTAAGTTGTAGATTGAT
>NW_013812539.1:0-738 GCF_000517525.1 Limulus polyphemus
TATGGTATATAAAAACTTCTGAGTAAACATTTATATATGTATATGGTAAATAAAAACTTCTGATTAAACATTCACATCTATATATATATATATATGGTAAATAGAAACGTCTGATTAAACATTGACAGTTATATATATATATATATGGTAAATAAAAGCTTCTCATTACACATGCAACGATATATGTATATGGTAAATAAACACTACTGATTAAACATTTACAACGATAAACATATACATGGTAAATAAAACTTCTCATTAAACATTTACAACGATATACATATACATGGTAAATAAAAACTTCTGATTAAACATTCACATCGATATATATATGGTAAATAAAAATTTCTGATTAAACATTCACATCGATATATGTATACATGGTAAATAAAACTTCTGATTAAACTTTCACATCGATATATATATAATATATATAAACTTATGATTAAACATTCATATCGATATATATATAATAAATAAAAATTCTGAATTAAACATTCACATCAATATATATATAGGGTAAATAAAAACTTCTGATTAAAAATTCTCAACGATACATACATATATACATATATGTATATATATTTGTGGTAAATAAAACGTCAGTTTAAAAATTCACATCGATATATATATATATGGTAAATAAAATTTCTGATTAAACATTTACAACGATATATGTATTGTAAAAAAACTTCTGATTAAACACTTACAACGATATATATATATATATATATATAG
>NW_013812540.1:0-494 GCF_000517525.1 Limulus polyphemus
AACAATGCTACTTCCTTAAGTGTCTCCTCACATTTAGAGAAATTGGCCACTGTTATAGGTACTACTTGATGACCTGCCACAAGTGGCCTTCCAATCTTCAAATCCGCTGACCTGGATGGGTATTCCACTGCTTCTATAAGCATTGGGCTTCCTTGGGGATGTTCTTTTATCCTACCCCAAATTATCTTCTCTGACATAGGGGGTATTGTAGTTGACTTAAGTGCTGTGACATGCAAATCAACAGATGCAACAACACTTACTGGAATTTGTCCTTTGTTTTTTCCAGTTGTCATTTTATCGAAGTTAAAAACGAAGTACATACTTCCTCGGTAGTAAATAGTCCAATCTCATATACATTGGTCTTCAATGTCAGCCAAGTATACTTTCTGTCTATTCTTCATGCTTATAAGCTCAGTAGTTACCCACACTGGTCCCCACAACCTTGCAAAATGTTCTGTCACACCACAGAGCTTCTGTACAGCTTCTGGTACTCC
>NW_013812541.1:0-494 GCF_000517525.1 Limulus polyphemus
GATAATGATCAATGTGTACAAGGTAACAATGGATCTATATGAGATAATGATCAGTGTGCACAAGGTAACAATGGATCTATATGAGATAATAATCAATCTGTACAAAGTAACGATGGATCTATATGAGGTAATGATCAATGTGTACAAAGTAACAATGGATCTATATGAGATAATGATCAATGTGTACAAGGTAACAGTGGATCTATATGAGATAATGATCAATGTGTACAAAGTAACAATGGATCTATATGAGATAATAATCAATCTGTACAAAGTAACGATGGATCTATATGAGATAATGATCAATCTGTACAAAGTAATGATGGATCTATATGAGGTAATGATCAATGTGTACAAAGTAACAATGGATCTATATGAGATAATGATCAATGTGTACAAGGTAACAATGGATCTATATATGAGATAATGATCAATGTGTACAAAGTAACAATGGATCTGTATGAGATAATGATCAATCTGTACAAAGTAACAAT
>NW_013812542.1:0-532 GCF_000517525.1 Limulus polyphemus
GGAAATGGATCTTTAGATGTAAAGAAAGTTTACAAAAAACAACTAAAATAAATCCACTGCTTAGTTTATTCAAAGGAGTTTTTTATTTTAATGGGCTAAATGAAAATTATAAATAAAAATCAAAATTTCTGCTCATATGTCCGAAGCAAAGCACGACTTACAACATTGGCTTTCTCTTAGCGTGTATCCTGTAGGGCAGTCCCCGTCTTTCTGAGGTTGTACATATGCTAAAGTAAGATACAAAATAGTTTATAGTTCATGTATTGACAATTTAAGAAACAACATTTTGCACCAACATGACCTTGTTATTACTTTCAAACTTATTATTATTACTTATTATTATATAATAATTATTATATTATTACTTTCGGGAAAATTATTCTATATTAAATAGAACAAAAGATGAAGATATGGGAGTAGAATCAGTTAAACTTGTTAGATTGTTTTTAATAACATTGTTGTCCGATTTATGACCTTTCCTGATAAAGCATAATTAATTATTCATTATGCTTATTATATCATAGCCATACTT
>NW_013812543.1:0-494 GCF_000517525.1 Limulus polyphemus
GTTGTTATATGGTAAGATGTAGTTAACCTTTCACTGTTAACAGTTTAACTTTCATGTTGTTATATGGTAAGATGTAGTTAACCTTTCACTGTTAACAGTTTAACTTTCATGTTGTTATATGGTAAGATGTAGTTAACCTTTCACTGTTAACAGTTTAACTTTCATGTTGTTATATGGTGAGACGTAGTTAACCTTTCACTGTTAACATTTAACTTTCATGTTGTTATATGGTAAGATGTAGTTAACCTTTCACTGTTAACAATTTAACCTTCATGTTGTTATACGGTAAGATGTAGGTAACATTTCACTGTTAACAGTTTAACTTTCACGTTGTTATATGGTAAGATGTAGTTAACCTTTCACTGTTAACAGTTTAGCGTTCATGTTGTTATATGGTAAGATGTAGTTAACCTTTCACTGTTAACAATTTAAATTTCATGTTGTTATATGGTAAGATGTAGGTAACCTTTCACTGTTAACAGTTTAACTTTCAT
>NW_013812544.1:0-489 GCF_000517525.1 Limulus polyphemus
TGTGTCTTCACATTATTAAATACTCTTCAGTAATTAAAACTGGTGTGTCTTCACATTATTAAATACTCTTCAGTAATTAAAACTGGTGTGTCTTCACATTATTAAATACTCTTCAGTAATGAAAACTGGTGTGTGAAATGTGTGTCTTCACATTATTAAATACTCTTCAGTAATTAAAACTGGTGTGTGTAATATGTGTCTTCACATTATATTGAATGCATTCCAGATTCTCACTGACGTTGATGGGAAAAAATAAAACTATCAAAGGAAAATAAAAACTTTTGTTTTCAGTTACGCATTTTATTAAATTGAAACACTCTTCATTCAGTATTTGTCAACTCGATCCAGTGATAGTAGGTTAATCCAATGGCATTAAAAGAACTGTATTTAATGTAAATATACACCTGGAAAAAAGTTAAGCACCCCCGTGTTTTTTCAAGTGATTCAGATTCGACGTTCTTGTGACTGATTATAAATTACCATTCAATC
>NW_013812545.1:0-489 GCF_000517525.1 Limulus polyphemus
ACTCGAGCGCTATCGAATAGTTGACTGTTCTTCTTCAGGAGAACAATGAAGAAGAATAATAGTCAACTATTCGATAGCGCTCGAGTTTTGGGTCTTATTTTAAGTCTGTTACACATTATGTGTGATCCTTTGTGCTAACTCTTTTATAAATATAAAAAAAGGTATTGGTATCCATTTGAAAATACAAAGGTAGTCAAAATCGCTTATAGGAAAACATTATTATAATGTAAATATTTTGACAAACTACTTTCGTCAAGATTTTGAAAATTACTTTGTATTTTCAAGTTTTATCAAAAATGTAACTAATAATTTTAGTCGTCCTAGTATCTAATCGCCCTTTCATAGGCGTATGGGCCTACAATCTATACTATTATTCTGTTTGTTTGTATGTACGACCGTTACGCTTTCTGATCGAGAACCTGCTGCATAAACATGCGTAGTTATAATGTTTCCCAAAGAAAAAACCGCGCATGCGCATTATTGACTCGA
>NW_013812546.1:0-488 GCF_000517525.1 Limulus polyphemus
AACTTCATATTCCCGAAGGTTCGTGAAATCTCGAGAGCGTACTAGATATGCGGTATTCTTGTATATATAAGACCGCCAAGAACTGACGGCAACAATGTGTAATTGACAGTTGAGTTGAGCACGTGAGACGTTCGTTGTGAATTATAGCGTTTGGTATAGCGCGACTGTGAAAATTAAGTGTATTGCAAAGTTGTATTGAGAACGAATAAACCAGTTTTATTTAAGAAAGGACTTGTATCGCTAAAGTTTCTTCGGAAAGAATTTTTTACGGAAAATTAACGAACAACCAGAGACGTAACAATATAAAGTTATTATGAAAACCTAAGCCTAATTTGTTAGGCATAAACTGTAATGACGTGGTGAGGCTTGCATATCATTTTAATATAACGTAATCAACCTTCGTGTAACTGCAATAGTCTGTTGCATACATATATATGTATATATAAATACCAAAGTTGAAATTCTATTTGATTTCACAATGTAATAAG
>NW_013812547.1:0-490 GCF_000517525.1 Limulus polyphemus
CACAGGGGAGGTGCCACAGCAGGAAAGGCTGGTATCCAGAAAAGTTGTTGGAACTGTGGAAAGCACGGACATTTGAGGAGCAAGTGTAAGAAGAATATTACCAACAAGTCGGCCTCAAGAAGACCAGTAGTGGTTGGTGTTGAGCGACACCCACCAACCCCCATCATGAAAGTCCCAACAGCTAGGTGTAAAATGCGAAGCACACACAGTGTCTATGGGACAGGAAAGCTGGATGGCCAAAGGTGCAACTTTGTCATAGACTCTGCGTCTCAGCAAACCCTTGTGAGCATCAAGGTGTCAGATCATGAAGGAGTGCCAGAAGCCATGCAGAAGCTTTATGGTGTGACAGGACATTCTACAAGATTGTGGGGACCAGTGTGGGTAATATTGAGCTCATGGGCATAAAGGACAGACAAAAAGTATACTTGGCTGGCATGGAAGACGAATGCATATTACGATTGGACTATCTACTACCGAGGAAGTTTGTAAT
>NW_013812548.1:0-527 GCF_000517525.1 Limulus polyphemus
GCACACAGGTGTACAACACAGCAAATACTACATATGTGTGCGCACACAGGAGTACAACATAGCAAATAATACATATGTGTGTGCGCACACAGGTGTACAACAGAGCAAATACTACATGTGTGTGTGCACACAGGTGTACAATAGAGTAAATACTACATATGTGTGTGCACACAGGTGTACAACAGAGTAAATACTACATATGTGTGTGCACACAGGTGTACAACAGAGCAAATACTACATATGTGTGTGCACACAGGTGTACAACAGAGCAAATACTACATATGTGTGCACACACAGGTGTAAAACAGAGTAAATACTATATATGCAGATACCAGTTAAGGGGTGTTTTGAAATAAATCACACTTTTTTCCCCGAGATCATAATAAAGTAAAATAAGATTTTAATTCAATCAAAAAAAGTAATTCCAAATATCAATATCGCTTGACTGGGCCACCATTGTTCTCATGCACGAGTTTTAACTGATTTGCAAAAGATTTCAGCAATGCAACAAACATGTCTGTTTTTGT
>NW_013812549.1:0-491 GCF_000517525.1 Limulus polyphemus
CAATTTTGTTTGGTTACAGAGCTATCGAATAGAAAATCAGACCCCTTCTGCCACACCTGCCTGTCACATCCTGTCTTTCACAATTCGTTGGTAGTTCTCTCTTACATTTAATTATATATTACCTATAACCAACAGAAAGTCAAGGTTTTTATTTATCAAATGACATATTGTATAACATTATGTTCGGAATGGATAAATGTCAATTTCACTCAGAGTACCAACATTGTTCTCATGAGAAAGTTAACGACTACCTTGGATGAATTTGTAACGGCTCTTGTCGCATAGTTAGAAAGCCAGAAAAATTTTGAGAGGTAAGTGAATTTGTCTGCTTTTTACTTGTTATTAGTCTATATTTTTGGTGTATTGCTTAATAAAATAAAAATTATTAAGTGCGTTACTACCATTAGTATAAAATAATTAGGGTTAACTCTCTTTGACAATCGACAGCAAGAAAAAAGAAAGATTGGTTAAGTATTTTATTCTTGCTTTTC
>NW_013812550.1:0-1236 GCF_000517525.1 Limulus polyphemus
TTCAAGAGAAACGACTGATATATATATTTCTGAGTCAGTTGTAGACACGTTGACCACTTAGCAACGCCCGGCGCCTTCAAGAGAAACGACTGATATATATATTTCTGAGTCAGTTGTAGACTGGAGCTTTTAGTGATTTTTTATAACCTTATTTCTATTAATTTCCTGTTGTTGTTTTTTTCTAATATTATATACTCGTGGATATTAAAGTCATTTAGAAAGTTGCTTAGCTGATATAATATCATGTGACAGATAGGTAATAGCTTGAAGCAATGGAAAATGCAAAAAAAAAGAATATAGCTTTCTTAGCTAAATACAGTAAACAACGAAATGTTTCATTTATAAACAAACAAACAAAAAACGTAAATATAGTCCACCTTTCAAAACAATCACGTATTTTATTTTATTTTGAACAATTACAAGGTTGTTCATTTTTCAGGTTTTGTAAAAAAAAAATAATAATTTTAATTTGTAATCTGCATAAATAAAACAAACTAACCAAGTAATTTGGTACAGTTCAGAAAAAATTAATTTGATGGAAGAACGTTAAGTTGTCTAAGTTACCAGTTTGTGTCGCACAAATTCATGATTTGTTTTGGGTGTTTTTAAGCACAAAGCTGTATAATGGGTTATCTTCACTGTGCCCATCGCAGAAATAGAACCCTAAGTTTTAGCGTTATGAGGTCCCGCTGACCCACTTGGTGGCCTGTGAAATAAGTTAGTATCAAAGTGTTTTGTTTATTCAAAAAAATATGTATTAAAACAAAACAGTGAATAATAGTGAGTTTTTATGATAAAACTGACATTATACCGTGTTTATAAAAATATTTGAGTAACAATGATTACATCGTACGGGGGCGCTTGCGGTATACAAACAAACATGAGCTTGAGAGCTTGTAACACTTACACATGCACGTATATAAAGAGGCAGTTACGAGTTATCTCCGGTGTGTTGACATTCGTGCGCACACCTATCTTTCATGGTAAGAAAAGATGTAGAAATCTAACATATATATAAACCAGTTATCGTTTGGTAAACGCTCCGTTTGTCTGTGTGGCTTAGCAACAAAACTATATATATATATATATATTAGATTCGAACTTAAACAGAAAAACTATCTTAACTGTATAGGTCACATCAGCTTACAGAGGCAACAACTATCTTAACTGTATAGTTCACATCGGATTACAGAGGCAACAACTATCTTAACTGTGTAGGTCACATCAGCTTACAGA
>NW_013812551.1:0-495 GCF_000517525.1 Limulus polyphemus
ATATTTAAATACTAAATCCAAAGCATAATTTAACTACTAAATTTGAATTATTTAACTCGGCTTCGGACTATTCGAAATTATAATATCTAACAATATAAATATATATATATATATATACACTAGCGCATAGCCTGTCAGAAATGACGGGTCAAGTACTCGTAGCTAAATTAAATAAATACTATTTTGCGAAATCAAGCTTCACCAACAAAGAGGCAAGAAAAGTGCAGTCCAGGCAGTGAAAAGACAATTCATGAAATGAATTCGTGGCGTATTCACAGTATAATTATTGGTAAAAATCAGTGAGATTAACAACTTCTAATATATAGAAACGCCAATGCGTTTTGGTAACACTACGTTCCAACAATGGCTTTTATGTCATGTCGCTTATCAACAAAAGTATAATCTAATATTTTTGTTAGTCTATGTACTGAAAGTATAAAATGAAGTGTTTATCCAACAAAATTGAAAAATATTTCTATTAAGTAATTTATTTGG
>NW_013812552.1:0-493 GCF_000517525.1 Limulus polyphemus
CAACAGAAGGTATATCTAGTCAATGTTAATAACAACAGGAGGTATATCTAATCAATGTTAATAACGACAGAAGGTATATCTATTCAATGTTAATAACAACAGAAGGTATATCTAGTCAATGTTTATAACAACAGAAGGTATATCTAGTTAATGTTAATAACAACAGAAGGTATATCTAGTCAATGTTAACGATAGAAGGTATATCTAGTCAATGTTAATAACGATAGAAGGTATATCTAGTCAATGTTAATAACGATAGAAGGTATACCTAGTCAATGTTAATAACGATAGAAGGTATATCTAGTCGATGTTAATAAGAACAGAAGGTATACCTAGTCAATGTTAATAACGATAGAAGGTATATCTAGTCAATGTTAATAACGATAGAAGGTACATCTAGTTAATGTTAATAACAACAGAAGGTATATCTAGTCAATGTTAACGATAGAAGGTATACCTAGTCAATGTTAATAACAACAGAAGGTATATCTAG
>NW_013812553.1:0-491 GCF_000517525.1 Limulus polyphemus
CTTCAATCCAGTGTATAAGTAACTGATTATAAGATAATGTTGAAGCACGTGAAAATGAAGAGTATTATTTTAGCATCTGTCATCATCAGACGCTAATGTTGTTTTCTGTATTGTCTTCCATTACAAAAACATGATGTAATATCTTAGACTTTGTGAGCCTCTCTAAGTTTTATGGAATTAAACAGTCTTTGTGAATAATTGCCATTCATGAAATACATATTCAATCTTCACTGTCTGTGACCACAAGAAGTAAAGTTGGAAAAAACACTGTCAACTCTGAAAGATGCTCTTCCTTCAAATATAATGCCGTTAATATCTACTGTTGTTTAATGTTGGTCTTTGACATTGGTATGATACTACCTTTTTGAATGTCGTTAATATCTACTGTTGTTTAATGTTGGTCTTTGACATTGGTATGTTACTACATGTTTAAATGTCGTTAATATCTACTGTTGTTAATGTTGGCATTTGACTACTGGTATGTTACTACT
>NW_013812554.1:0-491 GCF_000517525.1 Limulus polyphemus
ACTTGCAGCATTCATGGAACACAGCTGATTCAAAGTTACGACCTTGATCTGAATGCAGTTCATATGGCATACCAAACCTGAAGAAGAAATCACCAATAGCCTAAGCTACAGTTGTAGCTTCCTGATTTGGTATTGCATATGCCTCAGGCCACTTGGTGAAATAATCCATCACCACACAAATGTACCTGTTTCCAGCATGGGTTTGGAACAAAGAACCAGCAATGTCAATGGCTACTCTTTCCATTGGTGTACCAACTTGATATAACTTTATTGGAGCACGTCCCTTATACTTGGGTCCCCTTTTAGCACAACATGTACTGTAGGTCCTGCACCATTCTTCCACATCTTGCCTCATACCTATCCAGTAAAATCTCTGCAGTAGGTGACTCAATGTCTTCTTAACTCCAAAATGTCCTCCTGTTAAACTATCATGGGATTTGCACAGGACAACTTCCTGTAACGTTCTCGGTATAACTGTTTGCCAGATCGTC
>NW_013812555.1:0-491 GCF_000517525.1 Limulus polyphemus
TACTGTCTGCAAAGGACAGGTCTGAAAAGTCAGTGGGGTAGGTGTCGAACCATTTCTGTTGATGATAAGAGCGGACGATGAACCCATCGCAATGCTATTTATTTGTTCAAAGAAGGTTTTGTTGAATATTTAATGCGAATACTTAGTTGTAAGATCCAACATGATCTCAATTTGAGGTTCATTATGTGAAAGCTCAGATATACAAATATCAATGGTTTCATTTAGTGGTATGTTTGTAAAGAAAGAGGTAATATCAAAACTAGCCATGAAATGGTTTTTGGAGGTGGAGTAATTGACTTAATTCAAGTGTAAAATGGAAAGAATCAAAATTGGTAGTGAGAGGCTGCAGTATAAGTAAAAGGAATTTGGCAAGTTTGTAACCAAGCATGCCTAAGGCTGAAAGAATTGGTCGGAAGGGATTGTTTTTTTATGAATTTTAGAAAGACCATATAAAAAAATCAGGGAAGGAACCTGTCGGATACAATGAGGGA
>NW_013812556.1:0-494 GCF_000517525.1 Limulus polyphemus
GTACTGTGGTATATCTATACACATGGTCTGGTTGTATTCTTATTGTTATTGTACAAAGTACTGTGGTATACTTATACACATGGTCTGGTTGTATTCTTATTGTTGTTGTACAAAGTACTGTGGTATACTTATACACATGGTCTGGTTGTATTCTTATTGTTGTTGTACAAATTATTGTGGTATATCTATACACATTGTCTGGTTGTATTCTTATTGTTGTTGTACAAATTATTGTGGTATATCTATACACATGGTCTGGTTGTATTCTTATTGTTATTGTACAAAGTACTGTGGTATACTTATACACATGGTCTGGTTGTATTCTTATTGTTGTTGTACAAATTATTGTGGTATATTTATACACATGGTCTGGTTGTATTCTTATTGTTGTTGTACAAATTATTGTGGTATACCTATACAAAGGGTCTGATTGTATTCCCCCAATTTTTTTTTTCTATATAAGTTTGTCTAAAATAGTACAGTTGTAAGGATAT
>NW_013812557.1:0-492 GCF_000517525.1 Limulus polyphemus
AGGGATGGCAGGCGCAGATAGCCCTCGTGTAGCTTTGCACGAAATTCAAAACGAACCAAACCAACTAAAACCCTTTTTATCCACCATAGCCAACTTAACGCATTTACAGACATCTTACTCCAATTTACCCAATCATGAACAACTTTAAATCACGTGATCATGAACAGTTGAGCTCATGTTTGTTCCATGTAAACAATGGTGTATATTTTAATTAATAATGGATAAGTGAACTAAACAAGAGCGTGTGACTGAAATCTACTCCGTGATCATGAACAGCTGAATCCATGTTAACATTTCAAAAGTGCTTGGCTATGTCTCTGTGTACTATGACCCGGCATGGCCAGGTGGTTAGGGAGCTCAACTCGTAATCTGCGGGTCGCGGGTTCGAATCCCCGTCCCACCAAATATGCTTGCCGTGGGGGCGTATAATGTGACGGTCAATCCCACTATTCGTTGGTAAGAAGAGTAGCCCAAGAGTTGGCGGTGGGTGGT
>NW_013812558.1:0-493 GCF_000517525.1 Limulus polyphemus
GACCCGCAGATTACGAATCGAGTGCCCTAACCACCTGGCGATGCCGGACCTTTATACCAATATTAAAAAAATCCGACCCACTGATGGTAAAGTTTTATATAGTGTAAATCTAGTAATGCTAGGATCTGTCTTAAATGTTTTCGTATTGCATCGTTTTGATCTTCATAAATACACGAATTCAGTGTTGTTAATAACATCAATACAGAATATTTGAAACAGAGTACCGCAGAATTACGCATTAGTTAATGAATATAATATTTTTTTTTTGCCCTAAAACAAGTTAGATTTATTCATTGAGTGTTATCACGATTCCTTCATTTCTTTTCACGACATGTGTTCTTTGTCTCGGATTTGAACTCGAGGCCTCGCCTATATTATGAAAGTTCTCTACCAGCTGAGCTGGCCCGGGCATGACCAGGTGGTTAGGGCGCTCGACTCGCAATCTGTGGGTTCGAATCCCCGTCCCACCAAACATGCTCGACCTTTCAGCCGT
>NW_013812559.1:0-492 GCF_000517525.1 Limulus polyphemus
GTAGACTTACCGTTGTCCACCGAGAGACCAAACCATAGTACGAAGCTAGAGACATAATAATAAGAAGAACGAACCGTTTTACACTAAAGTGATCCAAACACTGGCATGCGAGTTAAGAAGAAAGTCGACACTAAATAATTTTGTCACATGTTTAAAGTCTTATCTTAAAAAAAAAAAGTTAGATAGTCATGCAAATATTCGAGACAAAGTTTGATGAGCACACCAGGTGGCAGGTAAGTGTGAAACGAGGTGTTTACACACCGGGTGGCAGGTGAGGTGTTTCGAGAACAACAACGTTCAATATTGTATAAAAAAAACAACAAATTTTATGGACAGAAACGGTCTGGGAGTTTTTAATACTGACGAGGTTTCGAACTGCTCGTTGTCCGATGTCGTCAGTTGTAGGCAAATCCCAGACTGACCACCGGGCAAATGTTACAATCTAGACCAGTTTTAAGTTATCCACCGTGAATTAATATAAACTAGCTTCTG